>NW_022603008.1:0-35810 GCF_008692095.1 Etheostoma spectabile
GGGTCAGGTACCAGTGATGGGGTTCAGTGTCGGGCTGATTTACAGATTTTGTCGTAAACCTCCGGGAAGGCTTCCTTGCAGCCTAGTTCGTCTCTCAGTCTGTGATACAGCTGTCCGTCAAACATGTCCCAAAACTCCTCTCGGTTCATGTACACATCTGCATACAGCATCTGGACCTGCCAAGAGGCAGATGGCACATATATGCAAGATGCAGCGTGAATGTAAAAGTCACAATATTTTCTATGTTCCAGTTATTAATCAATTCAGCACTAGTCATGGGAGTGACATTATCATTACAAGATTTCACCTTAGTTACCAATGCTACATTTCACGTATTATTGAGACTTACCCATGCACATCTCTAACAAACTTCTCCAGCTGACGCGTTGATGCTTTAGCTTCAAGTGTTTGACTTTGGGCTCTCCATAAGCCCCGATATCCACATACAACTCCTCCTCTTGACCTTTGGGGTGGACCATCCCTCTGCCTGGCGGCAGCAGGAATGGACACAGCCACAGGGGTAAACCTGAAATTACACAACACATGCAGGTGTTCAAACAGGAGTATTTTCTACAAACAGCAGGTATTCATTCACAGAGGCTTCATTCACATCTGAGCCTTACGTCGATGTCCTGGTGGAAGCGCGTGATGGCATCCTGCAGATTCTTCATGGGTACCAGCATGTCCTGGACTACGTGGTGCTGTCTAAAGCCGCCTGATGGTCTCTCCTGGGTGGAGCTTCAACGTGAGATCTTTGAGGACCCATCCATCCAAAGAGCCAACGAAATATTGGGTTGTTCCCGAAAGGAATAATATCCTGTAGAAAGGACACAAATATACACAAAGACGTACACAAACGGGTTAAACGACTATGGCAAAACGGCTTTCAGTGATGCATTGTGTTCTTACTAGTGCTGAAACAATTAATTAGTTATTTTAATAATCAAGTAATTTATTAAGCCAAACATTTGCTGATTTCAGTCACTCATTGTGAGGATCTGCAGTCTTTCTCTGTTTCTTGGGACTTGGTCTGTCAGACACCAGAAGACATGAAAAAAGGACAGTAAATAATCTTGTGTTTTTTTTATTATACAATGTTGAATTTCTACATGAGCATGTCATTTGCCATAATATCGTTCCAAGTAAATAAAGATGAGATGTGGATCCAATCCAGTTGTACTGCTCTTATATTCCAGCAGAGGCAGCCACAACTTTCCAACACACTCACATCTCCATGTTTAACACATGAATGACGTCTATCACAAATTGATGATGTAATCAAAGTGATGGTCAACTCTCTTTCTGCTGCCTGACTTCTTTTGCACGGTCTACAAAAACCTTTTAAAAACAGAGAGCACCCAAACGCCCAGAGCCAGCTCCTGTTGGTATCTGTCAAACCACGACTATGCATAATTCATCAGCCATTTACTGTTTCAGAAAACAAAGGATGCCAAGCCCTTCTCACTAATGACTAATGGCTAATGTTGTGTGTGTGTGCGTGCATGCACGAGGCCGTGCGTGCATGCATGTGTGCGTGTGAACACATAGAAAAAGCATTAGAGTGTAATAAAGAGAAGTGAGCAAGAATAAGATGACAAGCAAGTATCTGGCAGATATGGGCAGTACAGTACTTCCTAATGTAATCCTAAAGGTCGTGGAAACAGCCTCTGTGTGATTCTGTCAGTACCTGAAGCTCCCAGAAGATGCTGCGTGTGTGTCTATGATAGTACTGTCTTAGAGGGATGTATTCAACTCCTGCGTAGTCGCCTTTCAGGTAGCCCTCCACGTGTTTAAAGAACCAGGGTTTAAAGTGCAGGCCGATTCTGTTGATCTGATGTCAGAGAGGAAAAGGGAGGAGGTTCAATGTGACATAACCTGTGAAAACGAGTCAATTACGCACTCCTAAACATTTGACCTTATCAGGCTCAGCGTGGTCAGTCATCGTTCCCGTCATGATGACGGCGGCGTCCCGACTGTACTGGAGCCCCTCTACAAACGAGTTCTGCCTGTCCTCCGATGCTTCAGTGAACCGTTTGCAGATGTTCTCCAGCCCTCTGACCGGCTCATAGCGCAGCTTCACCCAGGGTTTAGCGGGATTATTTTAATCTCTGCTGCGACCAGAACCCCAGAGTTCCACAGGACCAGGGGACGGCATGGAACAGGTCCGGGTTCTCTTCCTAGGTGACAGACAGATGAATTGTCTATTTGAACATGTACAATTCTATGGCCACTTTTGCGGTGATCAATGTGGTCTTGGCCTTCTGGCTTTTAATGTGAGGCTACTTGCCTCGCATATTGGCTTTGGGAACTAAACATTAGCAAGCCTCAGCGCTTCGGCCATTTCATCTTCTCCACAAGGAGACCGCTCTCTTTGGCTTTACTTGACAAGTTCAACTTGCTCGATGGTGTTTTTTGCCTCCAAGGTCGCCTTCCAGGCAGCTAACCTTAACCCTAAACATGACCATTGCCGCGCTGCCTGAAGGAGACTTGGGGCAAAAAACGCCATCCAACTTAGTCTGGCTCTCTTTTGGTAAGGGACTGTTTGAAAACATAAAATGTATATCAGTTGTAGTAATTGAGATCGGTCTTGGTCGTAACCCTTGTGTTGTTTTTTTCCTTCAACCATGAAAAAATGTTTATACTGATTTTGGTATTAGCATTGTAAAAGGATTGAAAATTAGGGTGGACAGATTTGCAATTTTTCCTAAGTCAAGGAGAGGGTGCAAAGCAGATAATAACCTCTGGGGAGGGTCTGGCTTAAACATAAGGTCCAGCCCAGCTACGAGTGTGTTAATGTGATAGAGGAGAGTGCTTATCGAGCCTTCAAGTGGGCTCGTGTTACTGACACTAATCCATATGAACGCCCCCCCCCCCCTTGTTTTTCACAACCGCGTAAGTGGAAATTTTCTGAAAGCTCAGAGTTCACGAGTTGTCATAAGACTTCCCATCTCGTGCATGAGAGATCACTGGTTAAACTAGGGCTGGGTAATATATTGATATTATATCAATATCGTCATATGAGACTAGATATTGTCTTTGATTTTGGATATCGTAATATCATGATATGTCATAAGCGTTGTCTTTTCCTGGTTTTAAAGGCTGCATTATAGTAAACTGGTGTAATTATGGTCTGAAAGTATTTTGTCAAAGCATCAGTTGTCAACACTACAATATCGCCGCAATATTGACATCGAGGTATTTGGTCAAGAATATCGCAATATCTGATTTTCTCCATATCGCCCACCCTACGGCACACATCCGCAATACTTACCTCAGTGCAGCGTACTAAGCTGCCATCAGCTAGGACCAGTTCAAATGCGACACAGATGTGCTGAAACAGCCCGTAAATGTGAGAGGATGACTCATACCTGTACCCATCACCAAACCACCTGAGAAGGAGAGAGAGAGAGAGAGAGAGAAGAATACAAGATTTGCCCTGAGTAATTCAATATCCTCACAGGTAACACCCAACAGCGTACAAACACACAAGCAAAGAGTGAGTCTGTGCTTGCGGGTGCATGAGGATAAATTAATGTAGACGTGGCCTTGTGAGAAAACATTAGATTGTTGATGCACAGTTTATGGCATCAGGAAATCCATTATGAAACCCGATCCTGGGGTGCTTCCAACACGGCAGCCATTTCCTCCCAGTTTCATCTTTCCAGCTACACCATCAATCCTCTAACTGCATTAGAGAAGTCGCTGGTGCTCCTAACAGGATACAGTGATCGATTGAGGAGATGCAGGATCTGCCTCATTGAACAATGAGCTGTGGAAATCATCATTGCGTCTATTTCTAGAAACCCAAGAGTCACAGATGATGCCACTCTATGATCACTCCCCAGAAAATAATCCAGAGTAATACAAATTACATACCCACAGTGAGGTCATCGAGCTCGGCAGCACAGGCAGCGTCCAGCCATAGAGGTGGGAGAGCGGTCACCTGACCCATGTTGGCCAGCGGTTCTCTCTCACCCACCTTAAAAAAACAAAGATTACTCTGAGTAAAGATCCGCCATCGGGCTGACAATACAGAATCCAGCCAGGTACATTTTAATTAGTAACAGTTAAAGTAAACAATACAGCGCCCCTGTTTAAAGTTTCCAATGTGGTCAAAAACAGAGGCAGTCAGAGGATCAAACACAGGTTTTAGACAAACATGTCAGTCAAATTTATTTTGAAGAAAAAGAAAGTAAACTGGAAAATGATTAAGCCAATTTACCTTTAAATGAAGTGGATTAAGGCTGGTTAGGCTTAAATTTAAGCAGTAACTTTAGTGAGTACAAAGTTATCATAAGCAAAGTAATGACGAACACAACTGTAACCAGGGCCAAGGCCACGTCCACACGTAGCAACCCCCCCCCCCCCCCCCCCCGTCTTCCCTGGCATTGTTTAAAGAATATGTGCGTCCGAACAGATCCATTTGTGAATGACTCAACACGCTATTCCATATTCCAGGCCTAAAGGAGCGCTGTTTCTGTCACAGAAATTCACCAAAAAACGGACGATAGGTGGAATATTTAAGCATGGAGGTTTTTTAACTGTATTTCATCTATTCTAAGGATCATCCAGAGAAGGCTTAGTTTAAGGTAACCAACACGCTATTCCATATTCCAGGCCTATAGGGAGCGCTGTTTCTGCCACAGAAATCACTAAAAAACGGAGAGAAGAAGTGGCGGAGCTTGCGCGTAACACAAGCATGTAGACCGCCATTGTTGTTATGAGACGTCGTAGCGGGTAAGAGGTTGAAGCATAGAGGTTGAGGGATGTGGCGATGACTAGCAACAGACTGATAAAGGATTTTTAAATCCGATATGCTGGCCGATATAACATTTAAAAAAAAAAATAATCAAGAAACGCATTACAATACATGAACAGGCATTAGTTACTAACATTAGTTATTTGTAGTTATTTATGAGTTCTCACTAAAATAATACGATAATAATATGTATTTTTTAATCATCCATATAAATGCCAATACCGATATATCGGGAAATGTCTAATATCGGCCCGTCAATATATCGGTTGGGCTCTAGCGATGAAGTCATCGATATGAAAGTATGTGGCTCCAAGTCCAAACAAAGACGCAAGGCCGCCGTTTTTGAATTTTTTGAAAGTGTGTCTTCAGTCGGTGCGTTTACAGGATTCTTTTTGGACGATCGGCAAAAACGATGCAAAACATGGGCGTTTCTCACCAAAAAGCGTTTCCGTGGGGATGGCCCCTGAGAGTCTACAGCCATGCGAGTTGCTCCGTGCCATGCTTAGGCATAGTGTCGCTTGAGCTAAATGCTAATGTAAGCATGCTAACGTGCAGAATGTTTGGTAGGTATAATATTTACCGTGGTCACCATCTTAGTTTAGCGTGTTAGTGAGCCCTGAACGCAAAGCGTCCGTTGAATCCTCCTACCTGTCTCTTTGTGTCCACCTCCAGAATGTCCATCATGTTGATCATGATGTTTTTGTGGTTTTCTTGTATTTCCCCACTCTGAGAGACACGGTGAGCCAGCCGGGACGCCCCGTACACATGTGGGTCTTACTGCCGGCCTTCCTCCACTCACGCACCTGGAATCAGAACACATGACACCGAGAAGAACGGATGACTATTACACAGTATACCTGACTATTTACCTTAATTTACTAATTCACCAATAAGGACATTCTTTGAGGTCAAAGGCCTTGGCAGCTCATTTGAACTCCTCAAAGTGTATTTTGTGGGGCACCCTGATAGCTCAGTGGTTAGAGCGGGTGCCCATGTATAGAGGCTTACTCCTCGACGCCGCCGGCCCGGATTCGAATCCGGCCTGCGGCCCTTTGCTGCATGTCACTCCCCCTCTCTCTCCCCTTTCATATCCTCAGCTGTCCGGTTATTAAATGCCCAAAAAATAATCTTTAAAAAAAAAAGAGTGTATTTTGTGATCTTTGCAACTCATCATTCCTACACGCCTGCATGTGTCTTTACTTTATTTGTCCCTTAGAGTCCACATGATTGGCTAAAACTCTCACAGGCCTGTGGCCAGTTTCATTCATCTGTACTTTGTGTTAGATTCCTCTCACCTGACCAAATTATTTCAGGTAATCAAGGTATTAGGTGTCGGTCTGCTCTGACCCCCATGGTGCTCCCCCTCTCTCATAGTCAGCATGTTCAGCATAGTCAGACTGTTCACAGCTTGCCTAAATTCCCAAATAAATCCTCTCATAAATTGTATCTGTACCACAGCACGTGAAATCTTTGGTACTTTAAAATGTTCTTTTTGATAATGTCAAACAGCGATATGCCTTCACATACTTCCAGTGGAAGAAATACTGACAGAAAACAACACTACACACATGCATGAGACTTCATTTCCAGAATAGGAATGGACTTGCATTATGTCGTTGTGATTGAACCATGTTGACTGGTTAATTAACACATTTGTGATACACCGAACATTAACTTGCAGGCCCGAATAACCCAAATCCAAGGAAATCAGCACTATTATTGAAAAATACACATCAAGAATACATTTTAACAGGACAACCATCAGATTTTGAAATTATGAGAGCCGTAACAATGTTACAGTTGTTTTCAAAGACAGCCTTGAGACAGCTATGGGGCTCTACAGAAAATGTATCTTTTAATAATTAAGTGTAAGCCTCTTCTTTTACTTTTACATCCCATGCACTGCTATGAGTTTTTCACTACTACCACGATTCCTTGCAAAACAAATGTAACATAGGTGACTCTTCACTTTATTCATCAAGTCATAATGACATGATTAACGCTCTTGAGCAAGGCACCGAACCCCCAACTGCTCAAGGCGCCTTTCCATGGGCAGCCCCCCCCCCCCTCTGACATCTCTCCATTAGTATAGGTACATGTGTGTGTGATTCAGGCCTGTGTGTAATGTGTGTAGTAACAACAGAGTGTAAATTGTAATTTCCCCTTGTGGGACTAATAAGGATACATTATCATAAGCTGAACTGTACCAATTATACACAGCTTTTATGAACAACAGACACTGTATGATCAAATGTCAACACTGGTATAGGACACACACACACACACACACACCACACATGATGATGATGATGATGATGATGATGATGATGATGATGATGATGGCTCACCTGTCGCTGGATGTCTCGCACGCGCTGGTCGTGCAGTTTGGGCGCAGAGCACATCTTGAATATGAGCCACGCACGCACATAATAATACACATCAAATATAACGGAGAGCGGAAGCAGAAACAAACACACAAATATCCACCGCTGGGTGAACGATCACGTAATCTAGACCTTTGACTTTGATCCACAACAGGAACAATACGACCAAGCCGGCTAAATACACAGCGAGTCCATCGTTTCTGGTCAGTTTAGACCCAAATGGAAACGTTTTCCAGTCTAAAGTCTCCCCACACTCTTTTTCCACTCTCCCACCGACCGCTGGGACATACATGTGGGGAAACTCCGCATCGACTACGCCAACCCAAACCCGATCACCCCTTCACTGCGATAGGTGAGTGTTGCTAGGTGCCGGTCGGCCCTTCTCCTACTCCACACCCATTGGTTACGACTGCCAACTGGGCGGGACCGAGCAGCACCCCTTCACGCTCATTGGCCACACAAGTGACTGCAAGCAGTACCCTTTCTGACCTGTTACCAATCATAAAGCAGAGAGGCTGTCACACCATGCAGCCTGCTCCCAGCTGTTTTTAAGCAACAGTCCTTTAGTAACACTAAACTTATGCCTATGCTATTCAGTGCATGAATACAGGCAGATACGTAACTTATTTTTCCTATCATTATTCCCAATTCCTATGATCACTTCGAGGATCAAATAAATCAGGTCTTTTTAAAAAAATAATATATTAAAGGCCCCATGACATGGTGCTCTTTAGATGCTTTTATAGAGACCTTGATGGCCCCCTAATACTGTCCTGAAGTCTCTTTTAGTCTACTTTATATAGTTCCCTGTATACGTATGTGCTCCTCTTACTGTATACTTAGTTTTCTTTTATATAGACCTTAGTGGTCCCTAATACTGTATCTGAAGTCTCTTTTATATAACCTTAGTGGTCCCTAATACTGTTCTGAAGTCTCTTTTATATAGACCTTAGTGGTCCCCTAATACTGTATCTGAAGTCTCTTTTATGTAGCCTTAGTGTCCCCTAATACTGTATCTGAAGTCTCTTTTATATAGACCTAGTGGTCCCTATACTGTATCTGAAGTCTCTTTTATAAGACCATGGGTCTCAAACTCGCGGCCCGGGGGCCATTGCGGCCCGCGGGATGATATTTTGTGCCCCCTACTTGACATCAAGTTAAGTGTTAGTGCGGCCCGCGCGTTCTGCAACTTTTGTCATTGCGCTTGTCACTTATGGGCTACCGTTTAGTCTCCTGACAGCGGCGTAACGGTTGTCAAGCTAGCTAAGTACTCTTTGCGGCAAATGCCTGAGGTTTGACAATGTGATGTCTGTTGTTGTGAAATTCACCAACCATATCAGATCTAGGGGCTTAAAGCCAAATGTTTGGAGGAAATAGTTGTTGTTTTTTTGGAATACTTGATGCGGCCCAGCCAAACCCAGACTCTACTTTCAGCGGCCCCCAAGTAAGTTGAGTTTGAGACCCCTGATATAGACCTTAGTGGTCCCCCAATACTGTATCTGAAGTCTCTTTTATGTAGGCCTTAGTGGTCCCCTAATACTGTCTCTGAAGTCTCTTTTATATAGACCTTAGTGGTCCCTAATACTGTATCTGAAGTCTCTTTTATATAGACCTTAGTGGTCCCCTAATACTGTATCTGAAGTCTCTTTTATATAGACCTTAGTGGTCTCCTAATACTGTATCTGAAGTCTCTTTGGCCTTGACCAACTGCCACTTTGCTTGTTTGATAGCAATGATTTCTCATGGGTGGGCTAAGCAGAGACAGGGGAGGTAACCTTGTCCCTTATGACCTCATTAGGGGAAGATTCCAGATTTAATTTTCTCAAAGGCAGAGCAGGATACCCAGGGCTCGGTTTACACCTATCCCCATTTTTAGCCACTGGGGACCATAGGCAGGCTGGGGAACACATTTTTAATGCTAAAAAAACATTTTCATGCCATGGGACCTTTAATAACAGGGCTGTAGTCAGATTTAAAAATACTAAGGCCCTAAAAAACGGTTGTTTGGACTTTTTTATAATTTATTTTATGTTTAGTTGACTGTTCCATTACCTGTCCTTTATTTTATTGTAGCCATACTAGCAGCATGGTTCTCTGGATGGCAATATTTGTCTGTCCATCCTTTGTCCATACTGAAATATCCCAACAACTATTGGATGACATGAAGTTTGGTTCAGTCACGTTCCACTCAGAGAGATTTGTGATTACTTTGGTGATCTACTGACTTCTTAACTAGCACCATCATCAAGTCAACATTTAGATTTGTCCATACTATTTTTTATGAACAAATACCTGCCAAACTAAGGATTTCTCATAAGCCTCAGCTGTAAACCTACTTTGTGTAGGCCCACAGCAAGTCCGAGTCAAGTCTGAAGTCCCTGTTTGCGCAACTTAACTGCGTCTTGAGTCTAACTCAGTATCCTCAATGGCAGCTATGTGGGCCCCAGCTTTTAGTCTTCAAGGCCACCTCACACATTCAACAGTGTCTTGTTGGTATATCTAGATACTAATTATTACTTCTAATAAATCTGTAGATTGGTCATCAATTCAATTTCATTTATAGTTCCAGTTCACAAGAGTATCTCAATACACTTTACAGATAGAGTAGGTCTAGACCACACTATTTACAAAGACCCAACAGTTCTAGTAGTCCTTTTTAGGAAGAAACCTGGGACAGACCGCTCTTGGTAGGTGGTGCCTTACGGGGCCGGTTGGGGGTGAATGAAGAGTGGCAATAACAGTCACAATAAAAGATAATGGAACGGTGACTAGAAATAGTAGTTTGTAGGGCACCGCACGGCAGCAGGACCACGACGACAGCTGCAACCATGAGTTTGGAGCCTCCCTGATTCAAGGAAACATCCGGGGGAATAAGAACGTAAGGACTCTGAGAGAAGAGCTCAGCGTGTCAAAGGAAGTGCCCCAACAGTCTAAAACTATTACAACATAACAAAGAGAGACAGGGTAAAGAGAGGAGCCTGGTCGGGCTAGAACTCTCCTCTAGAGCTGTACTGTCCTGCCTCCCTCTAGTTTTATTATATTATTGATTATATGGTAGATGAATCTGACAAGTATGACGAGAAGCAGGCGGGCCGGGTTAGGCAGACGCTGCAACTCATCACTCCCTAACTATAAGCTTCATCAAAGAGGAGAGTTTTAAGTTTACTCTTGAATGTAGGGACGGTGTCTGCCTCCCGAACCCAGACCGGGAGCTGATTCCACAGGAGAGGAGTCTGGTAGCTGAACGCACTTTGCTCCCATTCTACTTTTAGAGACTCTAGGAACCACAAGTAACTCTTAATTGTGGCAGCGTAGTGCTCTAGTGGGACAATAAGGCACTAAGAGCTCTTCAAGATAAGATGGTGCTAGACCTTTTAGAGCTTTGTAGGTCAGAAGAAGGATTTTAAATTCAATCCTGGATTTTACGGGAAGCCAATGCAGAGAAGCTAAAACAAGAGAAATATGATCTCTTTTCTTAGTTCTTATCAGAACACGCGCTGCAGCCTTCTGGATCAGCTGGGGAGTCTTAGGGGACCTATTTGAGCATCCTGATAATAAAGAATTACAGTAGTCCAGCCTGCAAGTAACACATGCATGGACTAGTTTTTCTGCATCGTTTTGAGACAGTATGTTCCTAATTTTGGCAATTTTACAAAGATGAAAAAAGGCTGTTCTTGAGGTTTGTTTTAGATGGGCGTTAAAGGACATATCCTGATCACAAATAACTCCTAGATTTCTGACAGTAGTGCTGGAGACCAGGGCAATACCATCCAGAGTAGAAATATCCCTAGATATTGAAGTTTGGAGGTTTAGGGTCAAGCACAATAACTTCAGTTTTGTCTGAGTTTAACATCAGAAAATTGTAGGTCAGATATGATTTTATATCATTTATGCATGCTTGAAGTTTAGCTAACAGTCTGTCATCCGCCAATAGAAAAAAATTGCAATAAATGACATTGCAGGGATGCTGTTTCCAGTGATTGTTAAACATTGGGTATTCTTTACAAATCAACAAGGCTAAAAGCATGTAATCTTGTATGAGGGTGTCAGCCTAAATTCCACTCCATTTCATGTCCAATATGTCCATTTATGTTTTGCAAAATTGCTGTCACACACACACACACACACACACACACACACGCACACACACACACACACACACGCACGCACACACACACACAGGACAGGGCTAAAGTGGTACCCTTCAGACACATTAGACAGAGGGAGGGTGGGGCGCCAGTAAAGATTTCTTAATGGGCTCTGCTGTTCTCTCGTCCATCTGCCTTGATGATAAACACAGCTAGTTCACTTTAGCCTGATGCGCATCACCGTTTTCTTTTTCTTTATCCTTCAACGAACCTTTATTTTTAACACTTTTTCGCCAGGAACTGGAGATCTACAGAGTGAGGACCCATTGGACTTTGTGATCGATCATGGTTTGTTTTTTAAACAGTACGGGAGATTCAATGAGCTTTTCCTTGTCATAACAGGTCTTGTGTAGCCGTGGAGTAAATAATTTGGATGTCTGGTCAGTGTCAGAGCGCATGGAGAGCGCACTCTGTGGGACTATTTGTACGTGAGTGACACTATCCAGCCGTTCACAGCCTTCCCAGTAACCTCAGACACAGTCCCGGTCCTAGAGGAGGATGCCTTCCCTGCACCACGGAGCAATCTTTATCGGAGCCTTCCTCATTGTGACCGGGGGCTCCACAGCCTTCCTGGCCTCTTACCAGAGTCGCCTTCAGGCTTTCTCCCTCTGCTGCGTGGTGCTGGGGGTGGTCATGCTCATCCTGGGGCTGTTCTGGGCTATGAACAGCAAGAGTGCCGCAAACTACAACCACCGGGAGTTTGACCCAGAGTGTCCACATTATCCATACGACTACCCCAACTTCAGCAGCCATGCCCTCTTCACACCCCCAGGGAGCCGCTTCCCAGAATCCCAGTCGGTGTTTCTGCCCAGGTGGGTGAAAGAAAAAAGGCAGTTTAGATTTTGTTTGGCTGTTTTGCACAGTTCAATCTATAGGCTATTTTTAAGATGGTCCATTTGATCCTGAAGCCAGAAAATAAGACTCCATGCTACATGCTATGTCTGTATGCTACTGTATAGAAAAGCAGTTTAGTTAACCCAATGAATATATATGATAAAGGACCCTTAGATATAAAATATCTATGGGTGTGAACTAGCTATGGGTGCAGCTCTATGTTTGATGACGTCAGAGGTTCAGTTGTCCGTTTTCAGGGTCCTTCCTGGTCCTCACTTTCAGGGTCCTCTGCTTTTAGGAGATACTGTTCATAATTTTACCAGAGGCGTGCACACAGATCAACTGCACCACTTCAACATAAATGCCCACACTTTGATTGTGTTCGGAATCACATACTACTGCGACATGTGACAAATGTAAATCCACATGCCCTCTTCCACTGAATTTAATATTTTTCTGAAAAACATACTAAATTTGACATCAAAGTATGTTGGTATGTGATTTTGAACAAAGCATGTTTCTTATCTGGGGCACGTAACTTTCTTGCTGGTGACTGGTCCCGCCCAAGAAAACCCCATAAGACCCTTTGGTGTTAGTACATATAAAACAAACAAGATATAACGCATTTATTGCCGGAGGGTCTATTTTGTTGTCTTTGAACAGAGCCAGGCTAGCCTTTTCCCCCAGTTTACAGTTTACTTCATGCTAAGCTAACAGGCTGCTCACAGCTAGTGCTGTTATAACCCAAACCCAAAGACAGGTTTTAGCTACTAGCCCCTGCCGTTTGGTTAAAGGTGTGTATATAGCTCATGTTAAAAATTGTTATCCTGTGCAACCACGATGTCCATAACACCTATGTGAAACCCAAATCCTATATTTGGCAGGAAACACAGCTAGGGACGTGACGCAAAATTCTGGGCCCTGTAGAAGGCCTTTCGCCTTTTCTATGGGCCCCTCCCCGCATCCACAACTATTTATGCTAGCATCTTTTTGGGCCCTCTTCACATGAGAGCCTGGTACCCAGTCCCCTTTTTCCCCCCAGTCCGACGCCCCTGAACCCAGCTACCGACAGAACATGACTCCATCTCTCTAGATCTCTACAACCACTGTATTTGTGTTTCCACGTGATTGTTTTCACATGACTTCTCACTCCGTTTTCTTGAGTGTAGGACAATGGAACGCCACAGGCAAGCTGCTCATGGTGAAGACTTTGACTACCCACCCATGGACCCTGGGGGTTTCAGTCCATCGCCTCACCCTCCGATGTGGCAGGAACCCCCGCCACCCTATGAAGTTGCCATCAAAACAACGTGCAGCACTACACAACTGCGGCGGGCGTACTCAGACACACACCTGGCGTCCGCCCCTGTTTGGACGATCAAGAGAGATCAGCTTTGAGGTGTGACGCTGGACAATACGGACACCCAGGGGCGTAGCACAAAATTCTGGGCCCTGTAGAAACCGTTCTCTATTGGCCCCTCCCCGCATCCACATCTCCTCACTCATAGTGCGTTCCATTTAGGCTACCTCGGTACTTGGATGTCGGAGCTGGGAATGACGTCACACCAGAGTTGAATGCGTTTCGTTTCCATTTTGAGATTTTCATTGTTATCTCTAGCCAGGTTAGCAATTGTTAGCAATACCAGTGGATGACAACGCATTACTCTGTTTTTTTGTGGATAGACGTTGGACGATTGATTTAGTGAGACACAAAAAAGACAGAAGCCCTTATGACTGTATGTTCCTACAGCTTTCACTACTGTTGACGTATGGGGCAGCCATGTTGGATTTTGAGCTAGGGGTACTGCGAGGTTCTTGGAAATCCGACGTCAGGGGGCGTGTTATCCGACGAAAATCCGACTTTTGAACACAAATGGAACGCACTATATGTCCCCCCCCCCGGGCCCCCAAATCTGACGCCCCTTGTGGACACCCCACCTTATTGTTCTTTAGAAGAAAACTGAGACTGGGGCTTTAACTCAGACTCTAGGAACAAACTTGAAGCATGCTTTGTTCTGATGTTGACCAGTGGGCCGTAGCATGCTTTCCCCACATTTTCTGAACTTTCTGTAATTACAATGCAGGTGTAAACGCATATCTAAATATATGGTGAAATGGAAGGTAGATCACACCAAATTCAGCCTTAGCAGACCGAAATATACAAACATGTAGTGGTTTTACGGAGGGTTACATGCTGGACTAATTAACTTTAAACAACAATTTTTTTGGGAAGTGACTTCCAGCCTTTAAGCTAAGCTAACACAAACCAGACACATTAGGCACAGGTCACATTTATTTACACCAAAGAAGATTTATTTAAACAAATCATGTTCTCTGACTCAGGGCAGCAGATCGTTACACACAAAGCAACAAATATAATGTTGGATCAGCTGTGTGAATGTAAAACAATGGATAACGCCTATGTTGGTGTTGGTGTGTCTAACCCGATAAAATAAAATGAACATCTTTGAAATAACATTTTCTAGAAAGTATATTTCTTTACTGGCATAGCTTATGCTATGGTGACACAAGAGAGAGCCGAAGTCACGCCCTTCTACTTCCGGTCCACGGGACCTAGCTTTAGAAAAAATATGAATGGGAGTCAATGGAGAGATAATCATTTTTTTGGTCCGGTTTGAATTGTGCCATGTATTTCATGAATGCTGTGTGTAAATTTAAAAGATAATTTCACATGTGAGTAGATAAGCGATTTGAGGTAAAGAACAACATTAGGTTTTGTGTGAGATCGCTTAGTGAACTACATCTCGTCTCAAACAATATACTGTACGTCACCAGAGAAATATGGCTATATATGTCTCCTCTTCTTCCATGACAAAGGAAGAACTATCAAAAGAGGTGAAAACCATTATAAATCGGGTCTTGTCGAGAGTTGCGGCTGCTCGAAGGGAGCGGAGGTTAAATGTGGCAACGTCAGAAAAGCGACTTGGACTTGTAGTCCGCCTAATTACATATTTTCCCGTTGCATTTAACTTAACTTTCTTGCGACAAATTGTGTCATTCTTGACATGTAAAATCATTTTTTATTTTGAAAAACACCTCATGTGTAATTTAAGGCACATGTCAATCTGGACCAGAAAATAGTTTGTCTTTCACCATTGACCACCGTTTTTTCAAAGATAGGTCCCATGGAGGTCTCTATTGCTTCTATTGGGTGAAAACTACATGCCTGGTCTCAAACTACCTTTATTTTATTATTATTTATTTATTATTTATTTTTATTCTGTATTTCATTGAAATTAAATAAAGAAAAAACTAATGCTAATAAATTATTATTTCCTGGGTTGTAATCTCAGTTATGGCAGACATTTACCTGGAGTGGATTAGTTAATAAGGGCATCAGTTGCTATGGTAACAGAAGCACACAGGACAGTTTTCTTTCCGTTTCCTCATCTAGCAAACAATGCAGCAATGCTTTGAAACATCATCCTGAACACATGTTTTCTCCCCCCATCGGGATTACATGCTTCACACACGGGATGGCTATGGTGATGATTTACTTTAGGAAACTAGCTTCCAGGGCCATAGACTTTTTTTTTTTTTTTAATTTGTACGCCACATATGTACTTGTGGCTTGTTGAAAGCAGGGAACTATGACTCATCTGACCATAGGAGTTATTTCACCACCACTCATAGACCACTGCAGCTCACTGGCAACACGGCCTAAGCTTTAAGGAACTCTATTTTAATGGATCATTATCAGTGATTTTGGCAACTAATACATTTTTTAAATGTTTTCCTTTCCTTCAAGACGTCCATACATTTCAATGGAATGTGCACATCAACTTGCAGAGATCTTAAACTTGTTTAGGGAAGCAGAGAATCTCTAACAAGTGGAGAACTTCCACTCTTCTGAAACTTCTGACACGCCGAAATATTCACTCTGACATTCCTGTTCCGCTTTGGATACCATCAAGTTGGATCTCCGATTGTACTTGGTCCTTCACTGACCAATCAGCATTCATTAGCAACGACTCAACCTGTGAGAAATCGAAAGGAAATAAGTAATCCATTTGATATGATATGTAATCCATGTTGAACTTGCAAAAACTACAATCAAATCTGGGATTTCTCAATGACAATTAGGCGAAAGAGACAAATTTAGCCGAAATTTAGCTCCATAGAGTACCATTCATTTTGCACTCACCAACAATCACCCCCCCCCCCCCCCCCCCCCCCCAGTGGAACTGCAACCACATTCAATACAATGGGGCTTAAAGGTGCTATAAGCGATGTCACGGGTGTTTTAGGATACAACATTTGTTGTCACATACATCAAAGGTTTGCTAGCTGCCCCTGAACCCTGTCCCCTGAACACACTGCATATTGGAGAACTCCCCCCAGGACATGATTGAACCAATACTGGAGACCTTTTAAGACAGTTTAGACCATTGACATATATACATACATGAATGTATATCTTTGTTAATCACAAAGAAGTTAAATAAAAAGTGACGTGATAATCATATGATGGTTTGCCTACTTATGCACATCTGTAGTATGTGCAGGTAGATTTTCATGGCATAATGGAATTAATAGATTGTTTTTTATAAATGCACAAAAATCCAATATGTATCATGATGGAAATGATGGAAAACACAAGAAGGTTCCTTTCATTTCTTTCTCTTCTTTCTTTTTGACATTTATTAACTGGCATACATTAGAATGTTTTAATTGTTCTGTTTTTTTTTTTAAAGTTACAAAATATGAAATTTGTCATAAAGGAATACAATGATAGACAGCATGTGTTAAACGTAAGCCCTCACACAAGAGTCCCACACACACTGCTGCAACAGGAGAACCACCGTGGTGGGGACTGTTTCTTACCTCTGAATGGGCATGCTTCTATGAAAAAAAGGGAATATCTTGCACCATGTTTTTAATATGTGTGTATTCAACTTTGATTAATAAATCAGTGATTAAAGAAACAATATCAGACTCGTTAACCAGCCACGGTGAATAACCCTTGTCTGGGTCTTTATATCTTCTAATAATCACTGGCAATAATGGACACAGGCACATCTCTAAAGAGGTGAAAGCAACAGGATCAGGGGTTCAGGTCTGTATTTACTCTGATAGTGGGGACACTGAGTGAGAATCATAGACAGTACAAGAAATGGACAAAAGCGACGACGTAGAGTTCCAGGGAGACCAGTGAAGTCAGTGATGGCTGAGTAGGTATATGTAAGGAGATAACGTAGGCACAGGTTAATTATTAACTAAAATACTACTTAACGTGGGAATAATCCATATTTGCTATGATCATAGGCGTAATATACGGTGGGGGGGGAGGTGGGCACAACCCTCCCAACCCTCCCAATAATCAAAACTGGCCGGGCTAATGAAGTCAAAGTGTTGCGGCAAGCAAATATGTGTTGTTAGGTTTGCATAATTCCTAAAGTTACACCCTTGGCTATGATAATAGATTTTTTTTTTTGCAAAAGTGTAGGGTGAAATGTGAAGGAACATGAGTGAATAACAGCCACACGCATATACCCCTATTGTTTTTTGATGGAAGGGCAAATATCCACATAGAACGAGAAACTCAGGACATATACTATATTTGAAAAATGCAGTTATTAAATGAAGAAACAAGGATCACCATAAGTGGAAAAAAAAATGAAGCGCAACTGGGGGCTTCAGGCAATGAGATAAACGCCGATGAAATGCATTTTTCCAATATTTGGAGCATCTACTATGAGAAATGAAGCCCCCCCTAAATGTAGGCCTGTTCAGATCCCTGTGAGGAGTTTATAGGTTCATGTATAGGTGGGACTATAATTCTCTCCTGTGGAAATAGCTTTGTCAAACAGAGGCAAGGTGACAGTGTTCAGACGTGCGCCCGCCCTGCCCTCCACTCCCCGTCACTGGAAGCCCTTCCTCATAAAAAAAACAAAAAAAAACACACTTCCTCACACACTGCACGGCTCTTCTGCTGAGTGCTGCCACATGAAAACCCAACAGTGCCCGGCCCACTTGCGACATACTTCTCTTCTACAGATTTTCTGAACCGTATAATCACTCCAAAACCGGATATGGTTCTTCTGCGGGGAGAGAAAGCAACGCGTCCGAGCAGCGTGCGGTGAGAGAGGCGCGGCGGCGGAGGCGCAGGATTTACGGACTGAAGCGGAGGAACTGCTTCTGCTTTTGTTTTTCTGGACGCCATACGGGCACCATGGGCGGAATGAAAGTTGATGAAGACGAGAGAACAGATGGTTAAGCGTTCAGTCCCCGCATGAACTGAGCAGCTCCTTACAGCGACTTCCTATCAGGTAGGGAGAGGATCGATGGTTAACGCACAGACGCACTCGCGGCGCGCATGGATGATTACGTGTTGCACATATTATTCCCCCTGGTGTCAGTTTCCTTTTGCTTCTGCTCTCTTCCTCACACACACACACACACACACACACACACACACACACACACACACACACACACACACACACACACACACACACACACACTGATCCCTCTCCTCTCCTGTAGACTGGCTCCTGCTGAAGTGGAGGTGCCGCTGCTCCGGAGATGCCGCGCCCCCAGGGCATACTGCTCTGCCTGGGCATGATGCTGATGACTGCTGGGGGGACCATTGCCCTGTGCGTGGGCATGCCCTACCAGTCTGCCGCACTGTTTGTCGGACTGTTCCTGGGCCTGGGGGGCGTGGCCATGCTGGTCAGTGGACTCTGCATGGCAATGAAGAATCTCCAGGTGGCAGTGCCCGGACACCACCTCCTGCACCCGCGCACGGGCACGCGCTTCAGCCCACAGCAGGCCCTGGCTATACAAAGGTACACATGGGGAATGCCCCTGTATAGTCTGGCAGGGATTGGGTCATAAACTAAAGTGCTGGACAAAGTGAAACTGATGAATTAAGAGCTCACCAAAGATAGGCCCATTACATCAAAAGGGGGGTTGAATTGGTAATCCATCGAATAGTTGATGATATATTGAAGATATTTTATTTAAAACCACAAAGGGCAACCTGATGGTGGCACTAAATGTATGTGTGTAAGTGAATATGGGAACTATGAATGAAATATAATGGCAATCCATCCAAAAGTCATTTCTGTTTGGACCGACTGCTTGATATTGCCATGGCATGGCTAAAAAAGTTGGAAACCCCTGGCTGGCACAAGGGACAGTGAGCATGGGAAACACCCCCCCCCCCTCCTTTTTCATAGATAAACAAACCCTGCTGTCTTAAATACTGGAAGCACAGAACATGCCAGGATTCCCTTGTGGTATTCAAGATAAATAAAGACACATACAGACAAATACCAGAACACACCATCTAGGGAGCTCTGCTGACAAATGGTCCTGTTGTTGAACAGATCTCTTGAACACATCACCACATATTAGTCGTGGGGCAGTTTGGCAAAGAGCAGTGAATCGCAGTAGGAACTTGAAAACAGACTTGTGACACTGAGAAGTAGAAAACCACACATTTTGTTATTTTTGACTGATTATAAAAATAGGTCATGATAAAAACAGCAGACGCACATGCATGTGGCTGACAGACTCCCGCATGGCATCGGCTCAGGTAATCTACAATAAACTGTGGAATTAAACAAGATAGGCTCTGCTCATTGTCCAGCAGAGAGGAAAAGAGAGAGAGGACCATCCATCATTAAGGCTCTTTAGACACTGACGAAATTCAGGCTCAGTATTTCTAAACCTAAACTATCTGATAAATTGAGATGCGGACTGTGTGCTGTTTAATGTTCCACATTAGAGTATGATAAAATCATCACAGGACGGACGGTGCCTCTGCAAAAATAGCCTCAGGAAGGAACTTGTTTTGGTGGAACGTGTAAATTCAAAAGTAGTTTTAGTCGTGCAACAGAAACCTCAGATTAGACAGATGGTCTAGCTAGCTGTCTGGATTTACCCTGCAGAGATCTGAGGACCAGGTAACCATAGTCCTCAGATTGGACAGATAGTCTAGCTAGCTGTCTGGATTTACCCTGCAGAGACCTGAGAACCAGGTAACCATGGTCCTCAGATTGGACAGATAGACTAGCTAGCTGTCTGGATTTCCCCTTCAGAGATCTGAGAAACAGGTAACCATAGTCCTCAGAAATCCACCGGAGGTTAGAACACCAACACAAAAAGCGGAAGGTAACAGACAACCGGCTAAAAAAAGCGACATCCGGAGCAATCCCAGAAGTAGAACGTCGTGGATATAGACTATATATAGTCTATACAAAGACTATACAAAGACTATATAAGTGTAATCACTAAAAGCAGTTGAAGCTGCTACTTCCCAAGTGTAGGACCATCAGACTCAAGGACTCCTTTGTCCCTCATGCCATCAGACTGTTCAACTCCTCACTCGGGGGGGGGGGGGGGGGGGGGAGGAAATAGGACAGAGTGGACAGTACATACCCACACACACATAGACTCACATAAATACCTGGACACTTGAACACTTGACTCGACACTGACACTTTATGATAATTTGTGGTAAATGTCTTTTTTTTATAGCCAAAGATTTTAATTTATTGTTTTATTGTTATTATTATTATTATTACTGTTATTACTGTCATCTTTATACTGTCTTCCTCTTTTTCTCTCCATACTGTATTCTTGCTTAAAAACGGATGCTGGGAATTTCAATTCCTTGCGGGTGTCATTCAGGATTAAAAAGAGAAGTCCAAGTCTTAAATCTAGCATAGCATAGCTATCTAACAATTTTTAAAAAGTTTTAATTAAGAACATGGTTGCAAGTATATATGCACAGGACTGTATAGACCACAAAAAAACTGTCGTAAATTTTAAATCAATTGTTTAAGCCGAAAATACTTCCATTTATGGGTCTCTCTGGTCGATGCGGCAGCCATTGTTGCCCGTTGCACAATGTATATCGCTACCCCTCGATTTCAAGTAAGCTTGCGTCCTCCCTTGATTTTTTTTCATTCACTGTCTATGGTTCCAAGGGCCGTACACCCCATACCCCTCGATCAAAAAGAGTATTGGGACAGCACTATGTCACGCAAAACCTAGGGGAAGGAGTAAGGGGAATGAGATTCGGCCTAAGTCTAAGTGTAAGATATAGTCAGAAGTTGACTATCAGTTGAAGTGTAAAGTAGTTGAAGTGTAAGATGCTGAAAGTAGTTGAAGTGCAAGTTAAAGTGCGATCAGTGAAAGGCGTTGACTGTCCGCTGGCGTGTCAGCAGTGATAGAAGTTATAGTGTTAATGCAACGTAAACACTAAAAGCAGTTTAAGGGGAAGCACTAAAAAGTGTTTAGTACACGTATCATTGTCTTTCTCATTCTCTCTCTCTCTCTTTCTTTAGGAGGTTGGATCGAATTCGTCGAGAGATGTCAGAGGACTCCGTCACCAGGGTGCCGGAGCCTGAACCCTCCCTCCCACCGACCCCTCCACCCTGGACTATGGAGCCGCCTCCATCCTATGACACGGTGATGAAGAACCAGGAGCACAGCGAGGCGGACATCTACGCTTTGTGTTAGTGCTTTTTTTTATCTTCGGTTCTCGGCGGGGACATTGAATGAGCAGTGTTATGAGGTGCTACGGATGAACTCGCTGCAAGGGGCCTCTTCTGCACCTTGAGACAGCCACCCTGAACCCAAACACATGGCAAGAAGCAGGAAGAGACTGCAGCTGGTTAAATACTTAATATTTGTACAAACTGAGCCCCAGTGTCTACTAACCATGCATTGTGACTGATTGGGAAAGGAATTGAAATGATCACTCCCACTGCTCCGCTCTCTAAACAAATGGCCTTTCTTGAAACCAGCATTATGTGACTTACACAAGAAAGTTAAGGGTTTCATGTCAACAATTAGGATATTTTGTTGGCCTGCTTGAGTGTTATGTGACCCACTACCATGTCTACACAGCACTCTTCTGCAAACACGATAACAACTTTTCTCTCGGCTCCACTTTGTATCTGCACTCTCTCCTGTCATAGCTTTGCTCAAGGATCATCGACAGCTTATTACGATGCCAAGTGCCTTAACCAGTGGTGACAGAATGTCAACAGTACAGCTTTGTATCCTGTGTTTGCAGAATGTCCAGTATTATGTCTGTGTTGTGATGTTACTATAAACCGGAGTTAATGACAAGCTACTGAGCTCTCTGTAGGTGGGAGGCACACTTACAAATGATGGATTTTTTTAACCCTCATGTTGTCTTTGAGTCAAATTTGACCGTTTTTTTTTATATCCAAAAAAAGGAAGTCAAAATACAGGGTAAAAATGTTGAAAGAGGCGGCAAAATCAATGACAAAAAAATTCAAAAAAATTCAAAAGATACAAAATCTATGAAAAAACAAACAAAAATGTCGAGATAAAGGGAAGACAACACAAGGGTTAAAAGAGGGAAACCCCAGAACTGACAGAAAAGAGGAATGCTGACTGATTTCAAATCATGTCCAAAACCAAGCAACCTTAACCCTCATGTTGTCTTCAAGTCAAATTTGACCCGTTTACAAAGTTGATTTTTTTTATATCCAAAGTAAAGGAAGTCAAAATAAAGGGTTAAAACTGTTGGAAAAGGCGGCAAAATCGATTTAAAAAAAAAAAAATACAAAAAATACAAAATCTTCATAAAAAAACTTTGTAAAACAGCAAGAAAAATTTGAGATAAATGGAAAAAGGAAGGCAACACAAGGGTTAAGTCACTCAGCTTAATAGTGTTAATGGATTTGAAGGATAGTGGATAATGGATTTCTCTCAGAAAAAGAGGAATGTTGACTAATTTAAAATCATGTCCAAAACCAAGCAACCTCATGTTGTCTTCAAGTCAAATTGACCCGTTTTCAAAGTTGATTTTTTTATATCCAAAGTAAAGGAAGTCAAAATGAAGGGTTAAAACTGTTGGAAAAGGCAGCAAAATCGATAAAAAAAAAATAGAAAATACAAAAAAATACAAAATCTTCATAAAACAACTTAAAACAGCTGTAAAACAGCAAGAAAAGGGTAAAGTCACTCAGCTTAATAGTGTTAATGGATTTGAAGGATAGTGGATAATGGATTTCTCTCAGAAAAAGAGGAATGTTGACTAATTTAAAATCATGTCCAAAACCAAGCAACCTTAAATCACTCAGCTTAATAGTGTTCAAAAGCTCAGTTAGGAGTCACCTTTTTGGCAGCTACTTGAATCAAGGTCACCTATCAGGTACACACACTCACAAAAACACACACACACACACACACACACACACACATGTAACTGTATATCTGACCAGGCTGTCTGCAGGCGGTAATAACCAGCAGAGTGGAACCCTAACCTAGCGTTCTCCACCCTCACCTTCAAGCTCTGACACAGACCAAGACCAAACCCTCTCTCACTTTACGACTTATGGTGCTTGAGTTTCAAGTTTACACAACTAAGAGCTTTGTTAGCCGGCAGTGGTTGGAGCGATGGTGGAGGGGAAACCGTATCGATACGGGCTGATAGCGGCGGGGCTGTGTGTGTCGGCAGTAGGCCTCTTCATCATGACTCAGGAGCAGCCGCACATCTATGTTGCGATGTGCGCTCTGGGCGTCGCCATGGTGTGTATCGGGACAGCATGGAGCCTCTGCCAGTGCTATCCTAAGGTACATACAGACACGGGAAGTAACTTGTGATTGCTGTCACTTTGAAAATGATTGGTAATGGTGAGTGTATGTTTGTTAGGTCATTTTGGATGATGAGATTCAAGAGAAATGTCTTCAGGATGTGTGGTACTGCAGCTGGAGCAAGGTACTGTCTCTCACTCACTCTCCCACACACACACACACAGGTTGGTTGCCAAAGGGGGGGGGGGGGGGGGTGTCCATCCAGAGGCTAACTGACTGAACCACAATTGCTCCACTGGTATCTACTTAGTTTAAGTTTCTATCACCTAATGTATATCTTAATATCACAGTGTTACATTAGATTGCAAGTTTTCATGTGACATTCACTATTTATTTACTCATATTCATATTCACTATTTTAAATGTGACCAAAATAACTATAAGTCATGTAAAGGAGATCAGGGACTTTATACATAAGTGACAGAGAAACAGAAAGACATTTCAGACCACCTGCAGAGTGCATTAATGATGCTCGTCATGTTCTGGGCTGTGGCTCAGTGGTAGAGCGGTTGTCTGCCAATCAGATGGTTGGTGGTTCGATCCCTGGCCCTGCAATCCCACGTCGAAGTGTCCTTGGGCAAGACACTGAACCCCGAGTTGCCCACGGTGCTGCGCATCAGAGTGTGAATGCGTGTGAGTGTTATCTGATGAGCTGGTGGCACCTTGTATGGCAGCCACAGTGTGTGAATGGTGAATGTATCCTGTATGATGTAAAAGCGCTTTGAGTAGTTGTTAAGACTAGAAAAGCGCTTTAAATACTTTACATTCTGTATCTGCCAGCAACATTATGCTTGTTACACACACACACACACACACACACACACACACACACACACACACACACACACACACACACACACACACTGTCCTGACATAACAGGGTTCATTCAGGCCTTAATGATTGCCTGTGGTTAGTCTGTGTATCAGACTAAGCGACCATCATCTGGTGGGTGAACATGGCGACAGCAGCAAGATCTGCACTAATCTGCAGATACTAATTTTATTATCTTAACAGGAAAATGAATGGTTATGTAATGGAGTAGCTATGGCAGCGGAGGAGGGAATGACAGAAGAGCAGTGAGGACAGGAAATGTGCAATAGAGGAAAAAGGAGAGATGGGGGCTTAAAGGTTGTGACTAAAAGGCAGATTAGTTGAAAACATATGAGTAATCCCCCCCCCCACCCCTTCCATTAATGTTCCTTCGATTAAGGCACATGAGCCTCAGTTAGTATGGTGGCCAGCGGGTGAAAAAAAGAAGCTTGCACTGTGCAGCTCCTGCACATGAGCGTTTGTAATAACCCGAATGTTCAGTGGCCAGATATAGACATGCATGCTCAGCAAAACCCTCCCTCAGATATGTACTGACTATATAATTTTTTCAAAGTAAGAAAATGAGGACAAAACACTAGAACCAGACTTCTATTTCTGTCTCTCCTACTCCCCCCCTTTTGATTTAATTTTAGGCTTGCTGAGGCTCTGCCAGGTTTCTGTGGCCAAAAGTCAAGTAGCAGCGGACTTCTTCCCGAAGCCCTAAAGAGCCACAGCTGTCCTGCATTGCACCTGGTCTGAGGGAGGGACAGCTTCAGCAGAGGACTCATCCAAAACCACTCCATCACACTGCACTCAGGACAGTGAAGAGATCCTCTGGTGGATTTGTGCAACCTTTAACGGTTGAATCCATTTTTGTGTGTGTTTGTTTTGTATCTCCTGTATGTATAACTTGACGACAGTATGAACTTATTAAAGTTGAATGTGTATCGCGTGTATATTCCAGAGGGTGGCACTATTTACTTTATCAAAGAGAGAGTGTTCGGTACACTTTGGGGACAGTGAGGGACACTGCATTGCGCTACATTAATTCCATGAAGACTACATTTTTGTCCCAATAAAGTAATTAAGTGAGTCCTCCGCCAAATTGGTGTCAAGCTCTGTTGAAATTGTCGGGGGTCTTGCGAGAGCAAGTGGTCAAATTCAGGACAACAGATGTCTTAACTTTTAATCTCTAATATGAAGCACGGGTCCCAAAATGCTGGATCCTACAATTCCTATGATGCAACTCAATAGGGTCTTTCATTACACCCTCACACATTTTTCATGAAAACATTTTATTGTGATAATATGACGTTGTTGTGTTTTTTAGCTTCTTTTCAACAGTTTCCCCTCCAGTTGGAGTTACATAACTGGAAACCACTGGATGCACAGTGTTAACTTAATTCTCTTACAGTGAAACTGTTGCAGTCAGAACTTCCTGCATCCTGCCGCTGCCGGAAAGCCAGATGTGCACCGTAGTCTTCATATATTCGGAGTCAAAGTTCAATTAAGTTCAACTTTTGCTGCAGAAAATCATAGTGTGTGTCGCTAAGGCGAACCCAGCTGCTCTCTCCTTTGGAAATAATGACCTTGTCCTTCCTGTATATTATCAAATATGCGCTTTTGCTGTGAGAGCTATGTCAGCCCAATCCATGATAACTCTGAAAAAATCAAAATCATCAGGGTTATTGTCTCAGTCAAAGCCCCTCAACAGCTACAAGTAATTGCTTAGATAGGCTAAGTAGTAAGATACTGTAAATGAATGATAGTTTGAAGTGAGACACAGAGACACAAAGAGAATGTTTCATGGAGATTTAGGAGTTTTGGCATCCAAGCACAAAGTTGAAACAGAAGTGCATTGCAAAGGTATTAAGTAAATGGTTAGCCTCTTTTCTTAGCCTTCTATTAAACAAGTACTTGCACTTGCATGCATAACTCCCATGGTTCATTTCATTACAGGGTGGTTCAGGGGGTGCATGAAACATGACTCCTCCACAGTAAGAGGTGTTTTTAACGGAGGACAATCATTTGATACAAAAGCGGTGGTGTGAGCCCCGCAGACGTCAGCAGTCCCCGCCCTAAATAATAAGAATCAATTGTTTGGTTCCCCCCCCCCCCAAGTCAGAATAGATGGTTGGAGGTGTTATCTGACTGCGAGGAACGCGCGGCTGTCAGATGCACCAACACATTTGGACAACTCAGACCGGAATCCTTACTTTCATCAGTGGATTTGTGGAATTTAATATTCATAGTGTCAATTTGACCGGAAACAATCCGAGCTGTTTGAAGAATGCATCTCACCTCTGCTTGGGTCGGCTGGGCGCTGTGCTGTTTGTGCGCGTCTTTGGCCACGAGCGCGCAGGACTACCCCGAGGACGACGAGATGATCCTGGATCTGATCCGGGAGGACGGGACTCAACCTGAAACCGGAACCGAGCCAGCTGCTGAGTTTCTGAAGTGCAACAAGGTATTGATCAGTATCAGGGGCACTGACGCGCATCTTCTCCACACTGCCAACACCATGCAGCCTCTGACAAGTTTAAAGCCCTTGTCTCATTATTATGCAGAAATATATTTTATTTTATGATATAGACTACTAAATGTATATACAGTGGGAGAAAAAAGTATTTGACCCCTGCTGATTTTGCCCACTGACAAAGAACTTATCAGTCTATAATTTTAATAGTAGATTTTTTTAACACTGAGACAGAATAACAACAAAAAATCCAGAAAAACACATGTCCAAACGGTTATAAATTGATTTGCATTTTCATAAAGCCAATATGATCCCTCACAGTATATATATATATATATATATATATATATATATATATATTATGGCATGCCGTTTAGGAAATAATATATATATATATGAAGTTTATCCATCTGAATATATGGAATGAAAGTCTGAATATATGGAATGAACGTCTGAATATATGGAATGAAGTCTGAATATATGGAATGGAAGTCTGAATATATGGAATGAAGTCTGAATATATGGAATGAACGTCTGAATATATGGAATGAAGTCTGAATATATGGAATGAAGTCTGAATATATGGAATGAAAGTCTGAATATATTGAATGAAGTCTGAATATATGGAATGAAAGTCTGAATATATGGAATGAAGTCTGAATATATGGAATGAAGTCTGAATATATGGAATGAAGTCTGAATATATGGAATGAAAGTCTGAATATATGGAATGAAAGTCTGAATATATGGAATGAAGTCTGAATATATGGAATGAAAGTTGGAATACATTGACAGAAATGTCACCAAAGGGATACCTTTCTGAATTCACTGGATTTACAAAATGGCATCGGCTGAAATAGTCCAATACTTTGTTGAACTGCAGGTTTTTTTGCAACAACTGGTCATACTCCAAACGACACAAACAGTTTGGAAATTAGATAGCGTCACCTTGAGGATCATATTTCCATTATTGCGACATTCTTAGTGCTTATAAGCAATCCTGTTCAACAAAACGTTGCCGAAAGAACATTATGCATCATTGTTGAAGGAATTTATGAGTCTCTTTGGGAGATGTCGGCAGAAGTAACACTTCAACTGGAAGCTAATGGTGTGGGCACTGGATACGGTTACCAGTATTTTGGCCCGTACATGCATTTGCCAGAGTGTTAATAATCTCTTCATTGCTCAAAATAGCTGACACTAGATTCCTAGCCGATTCACTCATAGCGTCCACATTTGTTACATCCTGATTAATCAGCCACAACACAAGATGGCGCCAGCGCCGTAATGACGTCAGCTTTCATTCCATATATTCAGACTTTCATTCCATATATTCAGACTTTCATTCCATATATTCAGACTTCATTCCATATATTCAGACTTTCATTCCATATATTCAGACTTTCATTCCATATATTCAGACTTTCATTCCATATATTCAGACTTTCATTCCATATATTCAGACTTCCATTCCATATATTCAGACTTCATTCCATATATTCAGACTTCCATTCCATATATTCAGACTTTCATTCCATATATTCAGATGGATAAACTTCATATATATATATTATTTCCTAAACGGCATGCCATAATATATATATATATATATATATATATATATATATATATATATATATATATATATACATATGCTTCTCAGCCTTTCAAGATATTGGGTCAAATTATCCATAAGGAAATATTTGCTGAATGGATGACCCAGCTAAAGAGAAGAAAATAAATGTGATGTACCATCTATGACAAAGTATTGAGTGACATAAAAATAACCTTTTTGTAAGCATGCCTCGTTTCTCCTGTACGTGCATTGGAACAGAGCACCTGTCCTCTTGTGTCCCCTGCGCTGTGCTCCAGGCAGCGTGGCGCATGCCCGGTCAGTACCTGGTCGTGCTGCATCAGGGGACGCACGACGCCCACGTGCAAAGGACCATCAGGAGACTGAGAGCCAAAGCAGCCAGGGGAGGCTACCTGTTGGACATCCTGCAGACGTACTCTGGAGCTCTGCACGGTTTCCTGGTCAAGATGAGCAGTGACGTCCTTCACCTGGTAACAAACTAACATGGTGGTGGTGAATAAAAGTCTAATGTATCATAATGGGGGGGGGGGGGGGGGGGGGTCTGGGTGTCCTCCCCAAGGCGAGTTTTGAGCATCAACAACTTCCTTTCATGTATTCGGATACACGTTTATGTACCAATTTATGGTGTAAATACCTTGTGAGGAAAGTACAACACAGATGACAATTCTTAATATTTTTTAAAAACCATAATGGAAGTATGTTGTTGTTGTTGGGCATTTTTAAGTGGGTGTATGGAAATCCTGGAGCTTTCTTAGTGGGTATACTGCGTGTACCTGTGTGCCACATAGACTACACCACTGAACAAAGTGTGGTTTCAACTTCTGGTAGGTGATCACTGATCAATATGTAGAAAACAGTCTATAAACTTATATTTCAATAATTAACTTCTTTGTATCTTACTAACAATTGACTTTAAATGTATTTAAAATAGCCATCCCTTTGTAAGTTGTATTGTTGTATCGCAGTGGATGCTGAGGCTTATTTGACATTAATCAACAACGTCAATGCAAATTAAACACACTGAATTGAGTGTAAATAGAAATGTAAAAATTGCATTACTTATGCTGTTATTATTTATTATCATATCATATCCTATTTAAATACACGCCAAGTAAAACAAGAAACTACAACTTTTTTTCAAATCAAAAATGTTAAAAAAATCAATTGTGAGGATCTATGAGTGATGTCTTAAGTTTGCGTCATTCACTAAAGGACCTTTTTGGACAACCTGAAAGACATACCAGTAGGACCTGGGACATACAGTTGCAGGTAATCTGGATCTAACAGTAGATATCTATTTATGTCTGAGGGTTATATGCCTCAAAGGTAGCATGTAGATAAAGAATAAAAGGGACCCAGGATAGACCCTAGGGGACCCCTCAAAAAATAGGGTCACGAGAGGAAGACGCATCTTCAGCCACAAAAGAGAAGAACCTGATGGACAGAATCAAATTCTAGCTTTTCAGATGGTTGGTTAATACATCGCGGGCCACAGTCACTATGATCACACCAATGAACCTTCTTCTACTTTAATCCCTCTCTTAGTTACATACACTGTGAAAATCAAATAGAAAAAATAAAAACATAAAAAAGTTGAAGTAGTGGATGGGTCGCTTCATTTTACTTTTTGCTGTAGAACCAAGGGGGTAAGCCTCTAATAGAGCTTCTAAGAGACTTCACTCGTCTCCGTCCAGAGCAACGGGATCTGTTGGTCCATTTCTTAACTGTCTATGTCTAGAACCACAACTGAAATTTGAATTTTGAATGAACTTTGATGTTCCTGCCAGGCGGTGAAGCTACCTCAGGTCCACTACATAGAGGAGGACTCGTCCATCTTTGCTCAGAGTGCCCCCTGGAACCTCCAGAGGTTACTGCAGCCTCATGGTGGGACCTCTGAAAACGGAACATACAGGCCACCCAGTGAGTCCGCCACTGTGTCTGTCTTTTACACACACACACGCTCAGCTATTCATGCACAGCTATTCATTCTAGCATCTTTTTTGGCCCACATGAGGGCCCTGGGTCCTCTTTTCCCTCCAGTCTGACACCCCTGCACACACCTGAAGTAATCATAGCTCAAATCCACACACCTTCTGTCTTCTGCAGATGATGGAGGGATGGCGGAGGTGTATCTGATGGATGGCAGTGTTCAGACTACTCACAGAGAGGTTGAAGGACGAGTGCTCATCACAGACTTCAACAGCGTCCCTGAGGAGGATGGAGTCAGAGTTCACAGACAGGTTAGACACAAAGAAAGACTTGCATTAGATGTCATTGCAGCTTGCTGTAATAAAAAAGCTTTCCTTTGCATGTCCAACCCTCTGTCGTACAGGCCAGCCAGTGCGACAGTCACGGCACACACATGGCGGGGGTTGTGAGCGGGTCGGATTCTGGTGTTGCTCGAGGCGTCGGTGTTAACCTGGTCCGTGTGCTCAACTGTCAGGGGAAAGGGACCGTGTCAGGAGCTCTGGCGGGTAGGACTCTCACTGATCTGTTGTTCTATGGAGATTATGTGTTATTATAACCGATGGCACCCAACATTGTCCACTTGTGGACTGTCTGAAGGGCAGGGGTGGGAAAAAATCAAAAGGGCACCACCCACATGTGGTGCACAGACTTTTTCTAGCTTGTAGAACAGCTTATAAGGCCCGGCATTACATTTTCTCAATCAACCCTAACCCTAGAGCTGTGTTTCTTAAACCTTTTTCAATAATGTACCCTCTCTGAAATATTTCTTTAGCAAAGTACGCCCTGACCAGGACAGAACATTCTTGTAGAAAAAAAAACTATAAAATAGGGGCATTATACAGCGTTGCATCATCAGTGTCTGATGTTATGACCTATACCTATACAATAATATCTCACATGCCCCCTGCAGTAATCCAAGGTACCCCAAGGTAGTGATGGCCAAATGAACCTTGGTGAACCAGTGTCTTCATTTCTGAGCCCACTAGATGGCGCTCTTGATTTTAAGAGAAAGACCTGAAGACCTAAAGAGTTGCAATTCTGTGTATTCTCAACACTTTGTTGAACAGAGAGCGCCATCTAGTGGGCTCAGAAAATAAAGACACTGGTTCACCAAGCTTCATTTGGCCATCACTACCCCTAGGGGTAAGTGTACCTTAATTTGAGAAACACTGCTGAAGTGGGTGCCCCCCTGGCCCCCCTGGCCCCCCGTCTGGTTAAGCCCAGCAGCATCTTTGCATGTTTTTTAAAGCCTGCTAGATCACTCTAAACCATTCACAAAAAAAAGGAAAAGGAAAGGCCACTACTTCTGCAGCAGAGAGGGTGACATTTTTCTTAACCCTCATGTTGTCCTCAGGTCAAATTTGACCCATTTTCCGTTTTTTCATCACAAAAAAATGGGCCTTTGAAATAAGGCGAAAATGTCAACATTAGAAATATCAAATAACTTTGGAAAAAACTTCAAAAAAAGCACCCAACATTGAAAAAGTGACAAAAATGTCGGAAAAAGCAATAATACTGACAAAAAGACAGGGTAGATGGGAAGACAACACAAGGGTTAACCCATGTGTTGTCTTCTTGTCGACCTGCCCATTTTTGTTTTTTCTGGGTCAAAATTTGAAACTAAAGTTGGCGGAATTTTTTTTTCTCACTTTTTTTTCGATGTTTTTGTCACTTTTTCCGATATTTTTGTCACTTTTTTTCCTAAAGTTTTTTTCCGGGTGAAGGGGTTGCGCTTCATTGACATTTTTGTTCTTTTTTTCAGACATTTAGTCTTTGTTTTCAACGTTCTTTCATTTTTTTTTTACTTCTAAATGCTATAAAATTTAATAAAACATCCAAATTTGATGAAAGCAGTGAACTTATTGTCTTATTTCATGGAACCATTAACGTTATTTATTTATTTTTTGACAATGTGGTTAAAAAAAAACTTTTTTGATACAGAAACGTTTTAAAAACGGGTCAAATTTGACCCAAGGACATCAGGAAGGTTAAAACTGAGTGTATTATTGTTTCTGAACGTCCCTCCCCCTGTCCTGCCCAGGTATGGAGTATATCCGAGCGACGTTACTCGTCCGTCCAGTGGATGCCGTGGTTGTTTTGCTGCCTTTCATCGGTGGTTTCAGCCGTTCCCTGAACGCAGCGTGTCGGGACTTGGTGGCGAAGGGAGCTGTTGTCGTCGCCGCGGCGGGGAACTCCAGAGACGACGCCTGCCTCTACTCCCCTGCTTCAGAGCCTGAGGTTACATAACACGTTATCTAAAGAGCCTGATGGATGCATCCACAAACAGCCCTCACCTCAACGTCTTGTGTGTGTCTGTGTGTGCAGGTCATCACAGTAGGGGCAGTTAACTCAGCGGACCAGCTCATGTCACAGGGAGCGGGGGGCAGCAACTTCGGCCGCTGCGTTGATCTGTTTGCCCCCGGGGATGACATCGTCAGTGCCAGCAGTGACTGCAGCACCTGTTTTACCTCCGGAGTGGGACCTCCCAGGCTGCTGCACATGCTGCCGGTGTGCGCGCACACACACGTTAAATCAAGGCTGCCCAGTTTGGGGCACGCCGGCAAAGTTTGGCCCTTGCCCTCGCCATGGATTTGACATGCTCATGCTTTTCTTTTAACTCTCCTGTTGTCTTCGGGTCAAATTTGACCCCTTTTTCAAAAGGTTTCTACATCCGAAAATTTGGGTTTCTTTCAAACAAATTGTCAAAAAAGTAACGTGGATGGTTCCCAACAACGCTCCTCATAAGTTGAATTAATAATCAGTTCACTGCTTTAATTGAATTTGGGTATTTTTTGTCAATTTTATAGCATTTGGAGAAAAAAAAGAATGATAAAAGAAAATGTGTGTGGCAAATGTAAAAAAAAAAAGAAGACAAATGTAAAAAAAAAAGACAAATGGCAATAAAAGTGACTAAAATGTGAACAAAAAAAAGACAAAAATGTGAAAAAAATGCCAAACTAAGTGATAAAAATGTCAAAGAAATGATTAAAAAAAAAGCTTTAAAGATTTGGGGAAAAAAACAAAATTTTTCAAAAGGTTCAGAAAAAGTCGACAAATGTTGAAAAAGGTGACAAAAACATCGGGGGAAAGACACAAAAGGGTCGACAAGGACTTGGTTAAAGGTTTTTCATTTGAAGTTTTGACCAGAAAAAAATTGCCAGGTCGGCGGGAAGACAAACACGAGAGTTAAAAGTATTGACTATGAAACTACATTTTAAAAATACGTAATCTGAGTTTAACGGCAACGTAACGCCCAGTGCTGTTATACTTCCCATTTAAATTACATAAGCATGTTTTGTCTATGGAGAATGGCAAAAAAGACAGTAACATCTGTATTTATTTTCGGCCCGTTGCCTTCCATCCAGATACCTTTGGCCCTTCATATGAAAGAATTGGGCACCTCTGTCTTAAATAAAATAAAGGAATTATAGTGCAAGTGTCTTATATTTTGGTTGTGCGTGTGTAGGTGTAGCAGCAGTGATCCTGTCGGCCAATCAGAACGTGTCACGGGTGCAGGTCCTGCACATGCTGCTGCATTACTCCATCAGCACACAATCGACTTCCTCTCTCTGTCTGACACACATCGTCTCAGTACTCCAAACCTGGTAGCAGCCATGCCGCCTGCCAACAGCACAAGTTAGTGACGGACAAGACTAGATTTTACACTCACACACACACACCACACACACACACACACACACACAACACACACAAACAGAGTAGTTCACGCTGTGTGCCTGTTGGGTGTGCAGATGGCGAGCTTCTGTGTCGGTCAGTGTGATCCGAGAGGTCAGGGGTCAAGGCTATGAGTCGCTGTCGCCTGGGGGAGGAGATGATGAGCTGCAGGAGCTCCACCCCTGACGGTGTTCACGCGGGAGGAAACCATCACCGTGAGTTTAACTGGCCTCTCTTTTCACAAAAAACTCTTCCTGCCGTCTAAAACCCCGCCGCTCGTTTCCAGGTGAACGCGGGCAGATGGAGTGTTGTTGCCTATACGATTGGGGGGGTAAAGGTGTGTATGCTGGGCGCGTTGCTGTGTGACTGGTGGTCTGCAGTGCCAGGTCCACGCTAGTCCCGAACCGGACGAGACGCAGAGTGTGTCAACCAGCAGCACCACCTGACCGGTAAGTCCCAGCTACTATGCTGTCCTGTGTGTGGACTTTAAAGGACTTTTAGGGACTGTGAGAAATTATTGAGGTGTGGAGAGCAGGCATACAGTACATTATGTTAGACTTTAAAAAAAAAAGCAACAAGACCCCAAGGGTTATTAATACTTTTTTTTTTTACTCAGACCTGATTTGTAACTTAAAATGTGAATAAAACACTTATTTCTTTAGTTTGAGCTACTGTGAATCCTGAATATGATGACCTAAAAACACATCTCGGCCATGGAAAAAAAATACTTCTCCTCGTTACCACCCCAAAAATATTTAAATACCATTTTTTCTAGAAAAAAAAAATAGTCACCTCTTGGCTTACCCTACATCCCCCACTAATAATTTCCAAACAGTCCCTTAGCTTAGCATACCAACACTGTCAGTATCACACTCCAATGGATGCATTAATTGGTAATGCTGGTACCTTTGGAGAGAGCCCAGCTAGCGGATTACCCCCGATTCCAGTCTTTCACGCTAAGCTAAACTAGGGGTGGCTGTAGCTCAGTCCATAGGGAGTTGGTAGGAACGGAGGGTCTGGTTCAAGTCCCTGTGTGGACCAAAAAGTAGGGAGGTGGATTGGTGGCTGGAGAGATGCCACTTCACCTCTGGGCACTGCCAGGTGCTGTTGAGCAAGGCACCGTACCCCCCCCCGCTCAGGGCGCTGGTTTGGTTGTGTGTGTGGTGTGTGGGGGGGTGTGGTGTGGTGTACTAACAAAGTGTGGACACAGAGTGTAAATGTAATTTCCCATGGGGATAACAAACAGATTAAAAAAAATTAAAACTGTCTCCAGTTCATATTTAATGGAGAAATATAAAAGGAGATTAATTCCTCATCTAATTTGTAGCAAGAAAGCGACAAAATGCATTTTTTTGACCTTTTCTTTTAAGGAGATACCTGTTGATGTGTTGCAGTAAGTCAGATGCTGTACTGTTTATGAAGATTGCTTTCACCGAGTACAGGCTCTTGATGGGGCTACATTGAATACCTTGGTCAATTATGCCAGTTACTATGGCAATCACCTGAAAGGAGAATGCACTCCCCGCCAACATAAATACAGTACGTGTGAAGTATGAA
>NW_022603009.1:0-27003 GCF_008692095.1 Etheostoma spectabile
ACTGAGCATTGCTTTTCAAGAGAGAGAGAACAAAGGCTCCTTTGTGTGCGTTGCTGAGAGAGTGAAGTGGGAGCCAGGGTTTAGGGAGTGTTTAACAGTGTACACCGACGCATTCCTGCAATGTGATTACAAGACTCTTTATAATTTATACTCAGGAAATGGACTTAACTCTTCCCTCTCCTTGCTTCCCTTGCTCTCTAACTGCCTTGGTTCCTTTCTCACATGCCTCTCAGGTTTTAATGACTTGTACCCAGTATAATATGTACAGTGAGTTTTTCAGAGTTTTTTTCTCACTGAAACTGATGATAACTCGACAGGTAGATGAGAGCAGTGAGACTGAACCAAAACAGTATTTGTGGGCCAGAAAACCAAAACGATGAGCTTAAATATGCAAAAACACTAGATTGAGTTGTAAACTGCTGAGATATGATGATAAATCATGTGAGGGTTTGTCACCACATCACACATAGTTAACATAAATAGTTCAGCTTTAAGGGGTTGAAGAAGAAATAAAAGATCTAGATGAGATAGGAAGGTAAGTAGACCATCAAATCGGCTGAAAAACAACAACTTACTGCTACTGCTCCGAAAAACACCACAGCATTGTTTACCAAGTAGAGTGCCATTACACATTGTGGACCGCCTTGGTTACTAATTTAGCCAATAAAATTGGGACTCAGAGTGCTGACTTGGCTTGCCAAGAGAAGGACTGCGGAGATGTAGGTGGAACGAAAAGAGGGAATCAGATGTGCAGGATCTGTAGGCCGGGGTCAGGGCACATGGACCGTCAACCTCTGGCTCGCGCCGAAAACCCCGGTCTGTGTCTGGAAGTGATTATCCCAGCTGTTTGTTATCAGGAGGAAACATCTGATCTCAGATCATCGACTCCCCCTCCCTCTCCGTCCTTGGGATGAAGACAAAAGTGCAGTCTCAGTGTGTCCTCCTCACATGAGATTGGCCACTAACTGCTTCTTTTACAGCAGACTTCCTCTCGTTTTTTGTTGTTGTTATCCACCCTGAACCCGCTCCCCCACATCTACCACCCACTGTACTCATACATTCAAATGTAGGATAAAACTTTCTCTCTCTCTGCTAAATCCTCCTTGCTGTGCGATTTACTATTTTCGTCTGCCTTTCTCTCTCAACACCTCTGCTCAGACCTTGTTCCAGTAATGAGGCTCTGCATTGTCCAGATTGCGTTCAATCTTCCTTAAAATGCAGTGAAAATATATATTATATATATATATTTCCCTGAGGCTAAAGAACCCGGGGGGCTCCGAAATATAAAGCATGAAACAAGAAAAGAAACGCTTTTTGAGAACTCTTTTAAAAGCAGGACAGGGCCAGCTCTCCCCACCCACCAGATTAGCTTCTCCTCAGAAAGACGGTATAAAGATTTAATTAGCCTACCGTTCTGCATGGCTCACTATTCACTCTGCTTTTTCTTTTATCTGTATTTCAATATGCCCACTCTGCATTTTCCAGACCACCTCAAAACCTGATCTGTTGTGGTGTGTGTGTGTGTTGTGTGTGTGTCTTTTCTTTTCCCTAATCACAAATGCAGGTCTGTGGTGAAAGGAAGGGCAAAAAGGGTGAGATGATAGCGAGGAGGGAAAGCGTTTTGAATCAAATAAATGTATTGTCTGTCAAAAAACAATACAAGGTTTTATGTTCAGCCTGGATTAAGCACCAATCACCAGGTCCTGAGTGCATGAAGAAACCACATGAGAAGCTTGTGTAGTGAGGCAACTAAACAAATCTTTGAGTGCGAGTGTGTACAAGTGTGTACGTTGTGTACTTTGGGTGTGTCCCAGTGATGCTGATATATTGAACTGTATCCGTTTCTCTAAATGTTTTTGCTACTCTATCCGGACTAAGCTACTGTTTTGATCACTAAAAGCAGATGTTCATTCAGAACGCCATCCAGAGTACATACACTTGAAAATTTTGGAAAAAAGACGATATCTCTGGTTCTGCTGCATCCATTTTGATCCTTTTTTGGTCCCTCGTGAATCCGGCAATGTTACAGTAGTGCAATGCTAAAATCAGTGCAGTACACTGACTGACTTTCTAAAACACTGACATTATGATTAGCATAATGTGTGTGAAACCGCTGACACAAGTAGATTGCAACACGTCCGGAAGAAGAGTTTTCCAGTGTCGGTCAAAAAATGACCCACAAGTGTTTTGATCTAGTACTTCTATCAGCTGGGTGACATTTGTTAGTACCTCCCAGTATGCCTCATAAATGATTAGGGAATCACTGTGCTCATTGAGGTGTGAGTGGTGTCAAAGTCAGACGCTTTGTTTGCCCAGTCATCCACATTTAGTACTGCGTTCACTTTGCATAACTTTTCATTTGTGTAAAATTCTTCCTCATATTAGCAACTTACTCAAACTGGACTTCTGGATGGTCAAGCTTCATCGTCTCGCTGGTACCTGAAAAAAACATGCCTCCCACCAGCGCTGACCCTTGCAGGTTGGTTTCGGTCTGACCGGCCACTGCGAGGTTTTGCGGTGCTAAAGCAACATCATGTTACTTCCACATTCGCATCTGAATGAGAACAATTTGTACTTGTGTGGCCACAGAGGGCGCTTGTCAAGATTGTTGACCAAATAACAAAAGTAGTAAGAGAAAGATAAGATGTTATAGTCCCCAATGGGGAAATTACTGCACTACACTCTGTGTACACACTTTTGTTTACTCACACAGGCCTGAAATCCCACACACGCTCAGGACCTATACATGCACTATACATGGACAGATGTCAGAGTGAGTGGGCTGCCAGCTGAACCAGCGCCCTGAGCGGTCGGGGGGGTACGGGTGCTCGCCCTAGCAGTCCCAGGAGGTGAACTAGCATCTCTCCAGCCACCAATCCACGCTCCCAACTTTTTGGGCCATACGGGGATTTGAACCAGTGACCCTCCGGTTCGCAACCCAACTCCCTATGGACTGAGCTACTGCCACCCCCATAACAAACCACCTTTAATATGTGTAATAAATTACATTTTTAAAATCTAGGCGGTAATTATTAGCATGGACTTGGGCTCAAATGCTCCCTACGAAATCTGAAACGCAGCAAAGGTTAGAGGGGATTGAGCACAAAAGAGTGGAGAAGTCCAAACAAAGTAAAGAGCAAAACAAGCTGGACAAGTTTAGAGGAGGCAGGTCAATGTGCCCGAGGGTCTGTTTTGTCAGTTGAAGGGAGAGAAGAGAGAGAGAGGAGCGAGAAGCAGTGGGGGACTAAAGGCAGGAGGAGGCAGGACAGGAGGGAGGCATGGTGAAAGTTAGTCTGTATGAAATCCCTCTTTTTTCACTTTACATCAAAGCTGAGCCTGGCAATCCAATTCAAAGAGGCAATCTGCATTTCCATGGGCTCCTCCTTATCCTCCCAAACCTTTCCGCCAACCACCAACCATTCTCCCATTCCACCCACACCTTTCTCCTCCACTCACACAGCAGGACCATTGTCATCCATAATATTACCCCTCCCCCCCTCCAACTGTAACCCCGTCCAGACCGCTTTCCCCCCACATCTCCTTCAACTTCGCCCCCTCTGACACCCTTACATGTTCAGGCGTCCAGTAATAGTAAGACCACTATTCGATGGCTGTTATACAAATGGAAAACAAGGTTTAGTTACGACAAATTGTGCATATGGCCTTTACTCGCTTGAATTCTCAAGTAAAGTCAGAGGTCAAGTTCAGCTTCAGAGCAGCAGCTCTCTGCTTGGAGGGGAATTGCTCAAGGGCAGATGAGTAGGGCAGAAGCACATTCCGTACCCAAGTAATTTGCGAACAGCCGTGTGTGTGTGTGTGTGTGTGTGTGTGTGTGTGTGTGTGTGTGTGCGCATATTGGTATATGAGTATAAGATACATCTTTAGAAGGATTTTCTTGATTAAAATATCTCTACAAATTACAATATCTCTAAAAATATTATGATTAAGATGACACTGGGTACAGACATTCATGTCCCCCAAAGAATTAATTGACATCTATTTTGACATTTTAATTTGTCCAGTACTTTGGATTGCAACTTAATACCTGCAAAACTAATGGCATCCCCATCAACCTCAGCTGTACTTAGTGTTTAGCAATTGTTAGCAAGCTAAAATACTTACCTAAGATGGCGAACATTGTAAACATTACCTGGTATACATGAGCATGTAAGTATTGTCATTGTAAGCATGTTAGCATGCTGACGTTAGCAATAGCTGAAATCACCACTGTGCTGCTTGCATGGCACTCTTGGATGGACCTTACCAAAAATACAGTCAGAATCATTTGTACCATTTGTATCTTCAAAGCCATTCTTTGTATGCTTACTGTCCACCTGTGTGTGTGTGGTGTGTGGTGTGTGTGTGTGTGTGGTGTGTGTGTGTGGTGTGTGTGTGTGGTGTGTGTGTGTGTGTGCGCGCTAGCCCCGCCACTCTGAGAGCAGATCTCTTTCCTAGATTGTGAATGCCAGAATGCATCATAGATGAATGTCCTAATGTTATTGCAAATTAGACACAGAATTGTTGAGATCGAAGGTGCAAGATAAGGTCCATGTACCCCAAATAATAGAAAATCTATTTTCGTCGGAGCGTATCAATACTACGATCTTATTAACTCGGTTTTGGTACCTATCCCTAGGCGTAACCTGACAAACCTGATCATTGCTCAGTAGCCACCACTTAAAATACACCCAGCCCGCCATAAAGGTGGATATAATAACAATGTACTTATTTATGGAAAAGACCCGGGGAAAAAAAAACTTTCATCTTCAAGGAAATATTAGGCGGTAATTAAAATTATAATTGTATGTTGCTTGTTTATGCCAAGTATGAGTTGTTTTAACTACTGCTGGACATAATTGTTTGTTTTGTTTTTATTGATGCCGGTGGTTTCTGTGGGTGTTCGTTGACATTTTGTTCCACCGCCGACTGCCAACTTTTTTGCTGGTGCTCCGTGGTTTTCTGATCAAAATCTGCCCCATTTTTCTGGATCAAATGCTCTCAGAAGAATCTCCTTGCCACAGATCCATGTAAGGTGGCCCACAGCAGACATATAAGTGGATTTCACATTGTGGCTGAAAGAATAAAGGAGTACTTTAAGTAAAATTTAATAACATTTCAAAACCTTTTTGCCAAAGCCCCAGTGTATTTTTGAGTTTGTCATGCATGTATGCCTTAATCTTCATCTATTCACTATTACTTACTTTGTATAGACATTATATATGATACACAATGCTACTGTTACTAGATTGTTGTCTGTGTTTCACTGCATTGGGCCTCCCACACAGCATCAAGCTCTGGCCTGTTGTCTTAGGGTGAAGAGGTGTCGAGCACATCTAAAAGGTCAAACCACAAAGAACCGCTAAAGAACTTCCTCTGGAAGATTTAAAGAAGGGCCAGAGTAACCGTGATGAACGGGGTACCACGTGCTGTGGTCGGCTAGTGTGATGTGGTCGGAAAAAAAAGATAGAAGATGAAAATGACCAAAAAAAAGTGGAAGGTAAAGTAGAGACAGAAAGGTGAATGCAGGGCGAGAGCTCAGACACAGTGACATCTAAACAAAGAGAGAGACACTTCAGTCAAAACCACCAGTATGGTTACTGACGCATAAAGTTCCTGATTTGGCCAAGAAGCAGGTTTCAGATCAGCACGCAGTTTCACCAAGGAATTGAACCTTGTTTAAGATTTTGTGATTCATAAAAAGCATTGGCAAATGTATTTTGGATATAGAAAGCTCAGACTAAAAGCAACCACTGCAGCAAGATAACGTGAGATGCTGTGTTTATCTGGATGCGTTGCTACGACAGAGCTAATGTTTATTTAGTGCTTATTAAATGCCAAACCACTGCACGCTGGCTTACAGCCAGATTCCTCATGGTGCAATAATGTTGTTGTCCTCCACCTTGAAACTGGCAAGGTACAGCAAGCAGCCGATCAGCACAATGCCACTGTGTAGGGGATTTCACATGGTATGTGAGCATGCAGGTATTTAACTAGTCAATGCAGTGTGTTGCAAGATTGTGTCCCCGAAAAAAGAAAACCCAGAACTAACTTCTTTGCTGCATTGTTTTTGTTGTTAAGCCAAAGTCTTACGCATAGTCTCATTATCCGTTTATCACTCTCAGGACCAGATCTACATCAGCGCCTTTCTCCGCACACTATACAGTTATATTGCGCTGTAGCAAAGTGGTTCTGGTGCTACGACACGGCTGAGTGCACACTGCAATATACTCACTGCTGATGCTATGACTGTTTTAAATGAAAATTTAACAACTGCTGGAATGCGAACGCTGAGTCAGAGATTCACTGTCATCTTTGATTTCTTCCAGTAACTGTAATTTTGCATGGCTGCTAAATCTGTAACGTTTAATGATTTCCTGTTCACTCCACAGAAAAAGTGTGAGCCTTTGGGCAAAAATCTTTTCAGCTTGGCCTATCGTCGTCTTGGTCGGATTACTGCTGCCTTTCTTCAGGAGGCATTTACGAGGAAACCTGCTTGTGGCTGGTTTACACCTGCTTTTAAGAGACAGACCAGAGCCAACTTTTTACATCGTGGATCAAAAGTTCCTTGCTAATGTCTGGGTAGTAATGGTAGGAAAGTCAGGGAAACCTAAGTGAAAGTCCCTTTATCTTATTGTATTTGGTTTAAATATTACTTTTACATATAAATCACCTTAAAGCGCCTTACATGTCCCCACTTTTCAAAATCTACCATACACCACACACACATTCAAACACCCTGACAACCACCTCTCTGTTTAGACAATAGCAGGATTTGGGGGATACTGGTGCGCTCGTCCAGATTTCACGCTCCTTCAGTCACAGCGAGGAAGTGTTGACCCCTGAGCACTCAAGACACTGGGCTTAATTCCACAAGGCCCTAAAATATGAAACACCCTGCTGTGGACAAGACTTCTCTGTCCCCTTTCGTATTTCACTTACCCCACTTCCCTTTCTGTCCATTGTCTCACTATTTACAGTGTATACAATTGTCAGCTATTGCCCATGCTGAAATACGTTGGTTGGCATCATTTCAACTTTGCTTCAGGGAGATCTCCAGGCAAAACGCTCTATTCAAATTAATCTAGGAGCAGTTTTAGTTTTGGCACTGATTATACACCTGTCAGTTGTAGTTTGATCAACTAATTCTTTTTATCTGGTATGCTAGAACTGATTGTAAAGATCTACTTTGTATATTTCCAACAGAGCAGTTTACCACAACAGGCATGATGGAGGGTAAAAATGACTCAAAATTACAAAAACAGTTATATTGTAGTTGGGTTTTTTCTGATGGCGATTCAGCAGTTGGAGCCTTTGTTTATTAACCACAACAACACTGATCACAGCGCTAATGGTAAAAAGCAATCAAGTGCGGATTTACCAACAGAGCAAAATGGAGTTTGCCAACGCTAAGATAAACCAAAAGTCTTGTTTACGCTTGTTTATTTTGTCTTTGTAACTATAGCCTAAAACATAAATAATCCCCTTTCAAAAAGACAAAGAAGCCACATGCATTTTAGTTAGGAAAGCTGAGTGACATGGAAATGAATGATGGATTTTTTTTCTAGCTATCCTCGTGTGACCCCCTCATGGAAATTTTGGCTAAAAACATTTAAGCAAGGAGAAGACTTGGAAGTTATTTCAGGTGTTACGCCGGCTCTAATAATAGATACTCATCTCAATAAATACTAGAAGGCACTGTGGGTGTGCCGCATTTCACCGTGACATTGATCCTATTGGCTGAGTTGTGCCAGTCCCCTGGATCGTACGAGCACCAGATAGGCTGGAAGTCACAGGGAGGATCACATCATAAAAAGGAAATGTGATGTATAAATACTTTAAAGCTGTGCTAATAAATATCTTTATACTAACCATGGATCAAATAACAAATTGGGATGTTAAAGTGGTTGCTCAGCCTGGTAGGAGGAGTCAAGCGAATACAGGACATTTACCCAGAAGACCGCTGTTCTTGTCCCTTGTAAAACCACAACATAATGTACTTAAGTTACGTAACAAACATACTTATTTTAATCCAACTTCTTCTACTAACCCTAACAAAGTAGTTTTGTTTAAACTCGTGTTAACTATGTGTTTGAAACTGATGAATTTAATATTTAAACAATTAACAAACAATAAACTGGGACATAGGAACGCGACCCAGGACCAAAAAAAGAGCAGAGAGGAAAGAAGGGGAGGAGACCAAAAAAACACACAGCAGCAGGACCGGAGGTTGCAGCTCACCGACAGGACACACAAAAACAGACACACACAAACAAACAAAAGACATTGACAGAGAGAAGACACATGGGACCAAAATGATCACCCAACTCACAGTTCCTCCCAGCTCTACTGAGCATTTTAGGGTTTTTTAGCGAATTGTTTTGGTTTTCTATTTCGCAACAACTTCATTAGCTGCCTCCAAGTGGCCCAAAAACAATTCATTTATTGCACGTTTAAAGCGGCTATAATCAATATTTTAATATTACCAATGATTCAGATGACTATGTACAGTATGTGAAAGGTGTTGCTTGTAGTGATGAGTCCACATAAACATACAGTGGTTTAGCATGTTGTAGCTCATTATTTTGAGTTTATAGTCAGCAACTGTGTCATTTTCATCAGCGAAAAGTCTCTAAGAACCTGCTTGGCACCAAACAACAGACGGACAGACTTAAACTTGTGAACATAGAGGAGCATTTTTTGCTCTGTGTCTGCTGGATGTGTAAATATCCTGTTTCATTTTCAGTTTTGATCAAAAGCCAATTATCTTATGTTTCATTGTATGTATTTGTCCTTCTGTTATGTCTGGCAATGGTTTGTTTTTTTCTTTCTCTATGCTGTTCTCAGGACTCTCTTGCAAAATAGATCTTGATCTCAGTGAAATTACCTGATTAAATAAAGGTTATATTCAGTCCCACAACATTTAGAGAAGGTACTGAAACAACATCTACTCCCACTCGTTTTTCATTTCTCAGTTTCACAAGCCACACTTTCAACAAAAGTTTTCACACTGGAACATATTGTGCCCAGTGAGAACTACCACAGCACTAACACCAGCAGTATCAATCTGCCCTCTGATACAGTACTATCCTCTTTTCAGGTGTTGACAGCTGCCTCACAACGGAATGACAAATGCACGAGTTTATATAACTGTTTTGTTTTATCAGCTTATCTAAAAAGGTTTCACAAACCCAACCCAACCCAGACGTTTCTCAATCCACTAGGGAGCAAAACAAAATCATCAAACTGGAGATTTGCCCGACAGCAAGGTTGTAAAACTCATTATTCACAACTAACTCCTTCAGACTTTTAAGGCTGCACCACAGTGTGTGATTGCATCCATAAGCGGCCGTGCTGCTGGTTCGTGTTCTCATCTCCATGCGCAGCAATGCCCTCGACACGCCTGGGAGCAATTTCGCAAGCAATGTGGGCTCTGATGAATCCGGAAGACAGATGTAGATTTGATAATCCCAAATTGGAGAGCTTACAGGAGTGGAAAGACAAGTGTGACTCCTCACCTCGTCTTTCCCCCCCTCCCCTGCCCTAAAACCTTCATCATCACCATCACTGTCCATCCTCCGGTTCCTTTTCTCCCAGCTACACTCTCGGCTGACCCTGTGACCCCTCCCCCACATCATTCACGGTTCATCAATAAGAAGAAAGAGGGATTTAACGGCTAACTTAGCCCAGGAAGAACCCATCCATGTCTCCCCCCCCCCTCCCCTTTCCACTGCACTTTTTTTGTTCCCACTAAGCAGCAGAGAAAAAAAAGAGGAGCTGGAGAGCACGTCTGCCAGGAGTCCATTTTGGGGAAATACGCTTATTCAATTTCTTGCTTCAAGTTGGATGGAAACTGTGATACCACTTGATGTATGTACAGTAAATATAGGTGGAGCAAGGACACAGTTAGCTTACAGCGGGAAACTGCTAGCTAACGTTAGATGTCTGTTTAATCTTTACAATAACCTTTGGAAAGAGCCAAGCAGTTTTCCATTGTTTTCAGTCTTTATTCTATGCAAAGCTAACCATCTCCAAACTCCAGCTGCAACGGACAAAGTGCTATTCATTTTCTTTAACGCTCAGCAATAAAGCAAATAAGCGTATTTCCCAAACTGTACACACCTTAGCGTACAAACGACAATTCCCCCATTTACTGGGTGTTGTGTATCAGCGTTACACCATATTCTATGAGCTGATTATGCATTCTTAGCTATACTACCACTGAAAACTATTTTTATTATATTTTATTACATGCTTTATTTTGATAAGCTCTTACAAAACCCGGTGCCAGTATTTAGATTTGATTCCAGTGCACTGAAGTTTGTGACTTGCCAGACTCCAAGAAACTAGAGGATTGAGTGCATGGAATAAGAAGAATGTGTAAAGTTTCTATCAAAATGTGTTGCAGAGACTACAGGAAGTTACTGGTGCCGACCAAGAAATAGTCCACTGAACAGGCCCAGTCATTTTTTTACTTTTACACTTAATAAACAAGATACTGTTTAGGCCTATGGTTTTAATTTTTGAGTATTTATGATAAGCTAAGATGAGCTAAGCCAAAGAATTTCTAATAAGGGAAGAAGTTCCACTCTCTCGATACTGTGGGCTTCACAGTCGAGTGCAGAATGAATGGGACTCTATGGACCTATACCCCTCAAAATCCACTTTTCTCAGGATGTCCTTTTTTGTCTAGTAATTTGAATGTTGCATTCGAAAGGGGATGCTAAGAAAATACACCCTGCGGGGTGTTAGCTTTTTTTGTTCTAAAAAAGCCTTTTAAAATCATGTCAATGACATCATACGCGTCATACGGCCAGAGATACAGCTTTAGGCAAGCTCTGAGTTACTTCCTTTTTTCTCTCAAGGCATTGACAACAAAGCTGACAGGTTAGGCTCTCCCTGTCAATACACGTGCTAGAAAGAGGTTTGTTAATGTTTTAAAGACCACGCTGAAATATTCACTCTGACATTCTGGCTCCGCTTCGGATGCCATCAAGCTAGATCTCTGGTCGTAATCAGTCCTTCAGTGACCAATCAGCATTCATTAGATTAGATTAGCAAGCAAAAAAACAAACAAGTAAACACACAAACAAACAGGCAAACAACAGACAATGAGCAGAATGCTATTGTGTTATGGGCAACAACGACTCAACCTGTAAGAAACCAAAAGGACATAAGTACTCGTTCATTCAACTTTGGACCTATAATCCATGTTGAACTTGCAAAAACTACAATCAAATCTGAAATCTCTCAATTGCAATCAGGCGAAAGAGACAGATTTAGCCGTCTAGCTCCATAGAGTGCCATTTGTTTTGCACTTGCCTGCGATCACCCCCAGTGGAACTCTGGGGGAACTGCAACCAAATTCAGAACAACGGGGCTAAATAGGGCGTGAACAGGCTTTCCGTAGACGGGCTTTGGCTAAGCTAACTAGCCCCTGCCTCCACCTGCATATTTGCTGAATAGACATGAGAGTGGTACCAATCTTCTCATCTACCTCTCAGCAAGAAAGCAAATATATTCCCAAAAATGTAGTTGTCTAACTGCCTGATTAAAGGTGCCTTCTGCATATCAACAAGTGACTTCACAATACTGGCTGGGCAAAAAAAGGGATTTGAGGAGTGAAATTACATTTTGCTGTCTAAGAAAAGAGGCCAAAGGATTAAAGGATCAAGCAGGAAATCACAAATGCAATCCTACTTTCTCTCTAAAGAGCCTTGTATCACCCATTGAGAGGGAAAGTCATTGGAGGGTATTGTTCCTTCCAGGACTCCTCAACTCACTGCTTCACTTCTGAGGCAGCGCTGACGAGGCGGGGGGTTTAGCCTCGAGGCGAGGGAAGAATTGAGAGAGGGTCTTGTAGAGTTATTCTAGCCTGATCAATAACGCTATTAAACACTAATGCATTCAGTGGAGGCTGACTCAATTTGATTGTGAAGCTTTATTTGAACATGGCAGGAAGCAGCAGCAGCACATCAAAGAGAGGCTTTGTGAAGAGAGGACCAGATTAGAGCCTCTGACGCAAGGATGGACCCAGCCAAGAGGAGGCCATGAATGCACACACACACACACACACACACACACACACACACACACACACACACACACACACACACCAAGTAAAACTGCTTCAACACGCAAGCCAACACACTGCAAAGGCATTCAATCAAATTTCACATTTTCCATTCGCTTTTATTGGATGTCTACAGCAACAGCTAGGCAGAGGCAAGTTTGCACACAAATATACACAAATGCACACAAATACTCAAGATTCAAGTTAACTTATACTGACTGTCTAAAAGATGGGTGATGGAATCGTTAATAACTTTGTTAAGGGAATAGTTCAACAGTTCAGGGAACACGCTTTCTTGCTGAGAGTTAGATGAAAGAGAGAGAGAGATTGATGTAATGTTAATGCCACTGAAGTTTTGAGCAAAACGGGAATAATTCATGCATTTTTTGTTGTTATTTTCAGCTGAGGATTGACACAAATTTGAAGTTATCGAGTATTTACCACATCAGAACGGTATATGTGTGCCAATGTTCATGGCAGTGAAGGAACAAATGTCACCCAAGTGCAAGTGTGTAGCTTGCTGATAGTTCCTGGACGACAATGGAGCTCTTCGTTACCGATGAATAAGTTGTTGTATTCAGAGCTTTAAAAATACAGGCAATAATTGTTAAGCCGTTTTGTCATATATAAGTTCTCACTTTTTTGGAATTACTCCATTTGGCTTCGACGAGGGTTGGCGCTGAATAGAGCGTGCAGGAGACAACACACGACCACAAATTACACCGTGGTCATGGAGCCTGCTCATAACTTCGTAATAAACAATCAAGTCCCTTGCCGTTCTGATTCTGTCTTACGATTTCAGCGTCGGGCCCCAATCTACTCTCCAGTTGCTGTCTTTGTGTAAATCACTCTTCTTCATGTCTGATGTTTGGTTTCTTGCACTTTTGCGCATGGGGAATGAAACGTCATCAACACACCCCCTCGCTCACCGTGAATTCTCCGTACAATGAGCTGCTCTATTCACACATTTGTGTTCTCACTAACAGCTTTGCCAGGTAATGTGTAGTATGTATCATTTCAGGTTTGCAGTACATGTTTGAAAGGGGCTTTTTTTGGATCAATTCAACAAGAAAGAACAAATAAAAAATATCACCGGCCTTATTGTTTGGGGAGTTCTCGTACACACTGCTGCATGCTTCGCTTTATTTCAAGAATCACAACAATGAGGATCATATGGTGAGAAAAAGTGTAACATTAGTCATGTTTCCATCTAATTGTTGAGCGAATTTTAAGCAAACTTTAAAATGTAGCAAAAAAAAAAGAAAAAAAAGAAAATGCGAATTACAAGAGTTCCCATCAACTGGTTTGGAGCGAATTAACTACAAGTTGACGTTACGCATGGTTGCAGATTGTAAACCGGCTTGAAATCAAAGACTTTAGAAGCTAAGTTCTTTGGCTAAATGGAGAGAGTAGCATTGTACAAGTTGGCCACCTGTTCAGAATACAGGGCTGAGGCAGAGACATTTGGTGTTAAAAACCACCTTAAGCAAGCGTAAAAAACCTTTTGCAAATTTGAGGACGTTTTTCAAGAATTTTGCCATTTCCATCAGCGATACTTCAAAATGGGCATAAAATACATTGACAGAAACATTAATATAGATACATTTAGAGAGTTCTCAGGATTGGTAAATTCCGCCTTTTGATTGTTTTTGAGTTTGTTTTTTTAAATCAAGGACATTGCTACATTATGTGGTCTATGAAACATCGTCTATCTCCATTTCACACAGTAAGCAAACAGCCAGAAGTTATTACCTTGTATAACAGGGCAGATTTGCCATATGATTTGCATTCGTCATGCCAATGAAAGCCTGTCGGAGAAAAAAAAAGAAGACTAAAAAAGCACCTGGCTGAACTAAAAATACAGCCGCAGTCATTTGGACGAAGCAGGTTAATGTTAATTTCCTACAGAAGAGAGGAGTAAAAATGAATGTTCTGCAATAACAAAACTGAAAGCATCAAGACTCCCACACATTATCCCCGCTCCTCCTCCTCCTCCTCATCTACCCTCCACCCCCACCTCCTACTTTTACGATGCCCTGCTTCCTAATAAACTTTTGTGGTGTTTGGAATCCATTAGGAGCAATATCCCACTTCTCAAAACATCCTGGCTCATTTGGGGGAGTGGAGCAAGGAGACGGGGGAGCCGTGGGAGGGGAGGCCTCAAATTTCCATTTCTATTGAAGGCAGACTGAGGGGGGATTTAAGCATGGAGAGCAGGGCTGCAGGTCCGCGGAGCATACAGTATAATGGTAAAGAGAAAGAATGTCGTAGGGGAGGATCTCGAGGGGAGGGGGACACACACACACTGGTAGCAAGAACTGTTGCTAAAAAAAGCAAAGGAAAAGAGCTATTTTGTACAATAGCATAGTTTTTAGTGAACTGATGCCATATTGTCTTACTTTTTGTCTGTTTTTTGCCGAAATTGTACTAAATAAAAGGGCCGCTGTGGCTCAGTGGTAAAGCGGTTGCCAGCCAATCAGAAGGTTGGTGGTTCCCTGGCCCTGCAGTCCCCATGTCGAAGGGTCCTTGGGCAAGACACTGAACCCTGAGTTGCTCCTGATGCTACGCATCGGAGTGTAAATGTGTGTGAATGTTTATCTGATGAGGAGGTGGCCAGTGTATGAATGTGTATGAATGGTTCCTGTACTATGTAAAAGCGCTTTGAGATTAGAAAAGCGCTATGTAAGAACAGTCCATCTACATTTACATTTAAACAGTAGTTTAAAACCCCAAAGTTCAGACTAAAAAAGGCAGCACGGTGGCTAAGTGGTTAGCACTTCTGCCTCACAGCAAGAAGGTTCTTGGTTCAAATCCAGGTCGTTCAATTTCGGGCCTTTCTATGTGGAGTTTGTATGTTCTCCCCGTGTTTGCGTGGGTTTCCCCCGGGTACTCCGGTTTCTTCCCACCATAAAAGACATGCATCCTAGGTAGGACTACAGTTGAAAACTAGCCAATTGGCTAACACTGGCGCATTTACAGAAATGTTCATTAATGTGCATTGTCCTAATCAAATAAATAAAAAAAATAAAAATAAAATGGAACACTGAAATGTTCCTCAAATGTAACACATGACCCCAGGGCTGCCAACTCTCACGCATTGGCCGTGAGACACACGCATTTGACGGGTTTCACACGCTCACACGCCACACCCCCGATTTCTCACGCTGAAGTGTCAGCCCGGTCGGTCAAATTTCTGATAGATGAGTTTATCTATAGATTTATCTGTTTAGCCACTATAGTTGTGCTTTCAGAGACTGTGAGGGGGTTCAAGAGCGCTCCCTGTCTGTGAAAGTTTCGAATTGTCGCAAACTGAGAACATTTTTTTACGATCCATCCCATTTCCCCGCTTTAGGTATGAGCTCTGAGTATCACAGACCGTCCGTCGCTTCGTGTCCACTCTCTCTGTAACAATAGAGTGAGCAGCGCGGTGGTAGCGTAGCAACTTCAGTTCATGTTAGTGGACCTGCTCTGCTGTGGACAGTGACGCGTTGCATCCGTGTAGTCCTCCGATAATGCGCACGTACAGCTCCTCTAAACTTTGTCAGAGACCAGAGACCCGAATGGGCGTCTGTGTCTGTCAGACGGTCTGAATGAGATCCACCATCAGCGGAGCAATGACATGCACAGCAGACTATATTACAACTCTCCAAATCTCGGCCAACAGAGATGGGAGGAGTGTATATTGAATGTGCACAAGTTGTAAACATGGGCAGAAATCTGGTGAAACACATCTGAGCTATACTATATATACTATACTATATATACTATACTATATATACTACATATATACACTATACTAATATACTATACTGCAACATTGGGCCACTATTGTGCTTCTCTAACCTCGGTGCATCTCTAAATGTAACTGTAATAATTAATTTGATGTTTTATGAAATGAACAAATAGTCTTTTTTTCCCCAAAAAGTAAATCCAGTAAGTGGGGCCCAGAGGATGAGGGCCAAACATTAATGAACCTTGGCACAAAGGTTAAAGATAAGAATTTATGTAGATCAGTGGTCTTATTCTTTAGAATTTCAGTGGTCTGAGTTGATCCCTCAACATTAATTTAACTTTGGGTCCCTGGTCCCTACACCAGGGACCCTGGACCTGTTCCCCACAGACCCAAATCTTCTCAGCTGTTGATGAGATTTGCTACTGTCTCTTCATGTGGTTCATCATGTTTGGCACGTTGTCTGGGTCAGTTCTTATATCATAAGAAGTTAATAATGTATATAATGTAAATGCTGAATGCCGTAAAACCTGTTGATACTACAACAATGCAAAGCTCTTAACCCTACAGTTTGCACATATCATGTAAGACTGATTTCTCATTTTTTGCAAAAAAACTCTCCAGAAAGTGCCCTTTAATGGTTTATTTTTCATTTTTTTTCCTGGGGGGGCATACCCCCAGACCCCCCTAGGGAGAACCCCACCCCCCCACTATCACAAATCACAATTTAAACCTGAAGGATAAAGACCCCAAAAAATTGCTTTGTACGTGGCAAAATATGGGTTGCCCCCCCAAATCTCACTCCAAGGTTTGGGGAAAAGTTGGCAGCCCTGTGACCCATGTAGGTGTTGAACCAGTCCTTCAGTTAGCAGTCATAAATGGGGTCAGCACCAGTTAGCCAGGAAACTGTTGTTTTTCAAATGTAGAAAGGGTTGTTGTGTTTCTCGGTAAAAGACAATGAAAAGTGGCTGATTTCATTCCTTATAGGACAATTTGCTTAATCAGAAGGAAAACAAGATAAGCACAACTTCAATGCCAAGGTCTCTGCTTTAAACACTGCTTTAAAGGATCTGAGAACTCATGCTTGAAAAGACCTTTTACTTGTAATTCTTCCGGTTATTATGTGCCTTTCTGTCCACCTTTACGTTCACAGGTATCGTAACTGGCCGCGTTTATGAATTCCCACCATATCCGTTGTAGTGGGTGTTATCCAGCTCCAAACAAACCTTTAATCCAATTCAGATAGAAAGCACTCAAGTGTCGCAACAATTGTTCCCACAGTGTGAAAGTAAGCCACTATCTGAAACACACAAGAGCTGCAAGACAAATGTGTGGCGGAGTGCCAGCGGGGGGGTGGAGAGGGAGGTACAGGGGCGAGGGGCCTGAGATTACAGACAAAGCAGGATAAACAGTGCCTTCAGATAAAAAACACGGCCGGGTACTATTAACAATAGTTCTTTCCTGGCAAGGAGCGACAACAAAGCGCCTTCCTGTATGCAAGCCCCCTTGCATGCGCCCTCACTTCCTGTGGACGCTCAGACATACGGCTCGCCGCATCAGCGCTGACCGGCCCTACACGCAATCAACCTCTGACCCCTGCGCCGCTCGCCCTTACAAGACAGTGGTGGAAGAAGTTATCACATCCTTTAGAAATACAGCAAAAATACTCCATTACAAGCATAAGTTCTATTCATAATCCTACTCAAAATGCACAAGTATGACAGTATGTACTTAAAGTATCAAATGTTGTATCTTTTCTGCAGGGAAATGGCCCCTGAGAGTGTTTTATTATTACATCAACCCCTTACATCAAATAAAAAACAAACTGGAATTTGTTTAATGAATTGGTCTAGAATCTTGCTTTTTCGTGAAATTTGTTAAGATGACTTATTTGAGAGGTTGTTGTTGTAGCTGCCAACAGCTCACAGACATCTGAATCGTGACAAGGAGCCCAGTTGGAAAATGCTTATTAGTTTCCCATATGTTTTTTATAATACAATCCTAACTTAAAACTAACTAGTTAACGTAGCTCAGATAGATATTGGGTACAAAGTGCAATATTTTCCATTAAAATCTAGTTGAAAGGAAGTATAAAATAGCATAGAATGGGAATACTGAAGTTAAGAACATCAAATGTGTACTTGAGTAAATGTACTTAGTTACTTTCCACAGCTGTAAAACAAACGGTCCCATAAGACATCTACAGTATATCATTGGAATTCCTCATTCCCACTCCCACTCATTGAATCCTGCTTTGCTCAGCTTCTTCAAACAGCACAAACATCTCAGGGGGCAAACAACAATCTTGAGAAGAAATTATGGTTCCAAACTGCGTAACCGATTCATATGTTTGTCTTGCTTTTAAAGGTCTGGCAACAAACACTCAGCTGAGGAAAAAGCATATTTCTGGATGGCACATCTCTGCGGACACCAGAAAGCCTCCTTCCTTCTAAATCATGACTATAAATGACGTTTGTGTGATCCATGCTTTTATGATTTCAGCTGGGGAGGGGGCTGAGGATCATAAAAAGAAAAAAGAAAAAAGGAGAACACAGGGCTTGTGGGTAATTACGGCGCAGAGTGGTAGGAGAGGGAGCGTTTGGGAAAGACTCGGGGGCCAGATGTGTGAGGAATGTTCTGGCTGCTGCAGCGTGCAGAGGTGGGTGGATGGATGGGTGGGTGGGGGGGATTGAAGACCAGTCAAATAACACGGCCTGCAGATCGTTAAAGAGCTGTCAAGCCTCCAGCGTTCTACTGTGTATTTCACATCAACTCGCCGAGCAGCTACAGCCTCACCTCATCATTTTGTACAGGCCTTTAGGGTCCCCAGAGGATGACTCCTTAAGATTTTGGTGATCCTCTGACTTTTCCTATAGTGCCACCATGAGGTTGACATTTTAACTAATATTAACACTTTGGTTTATAACCACATACCTGCAAAACTAATGGCATTCCCATTTGCCTCAGCTGTACTGTTTTGTGCCAATTAGCATATGTTAGCATGCTAAAACAGTAAGACAATGAACATGGTAAACATTATACCTGCCAACAACAGGCTGGGAGGAGAACTCAGGGGAGACCAGAACTAGGTGGAGGGATTATATCTCCAACCTGGTCTGGGAAGGCCTCAGGATCCCCCAGTCGGAGCTGGTTGATGTGGCTTGGGAAAGGGAAGTTCGGGCTCCGCTGCTGGAGCTGCTGCCCCCGCAACCCGACACCGGATAAGTGGATGAAGATGGTTGGATGGACACATAAACAGCATACTGCGTTATAAACTAGCATTGATAACAATGGCTAACCTGGCTCGAGCTAATGAAAACAATGAAAATCCAACTTGTAAATGGAAGGCATTCAACTCGGGTGTGACAAGATTTTACATTAAAACATATGTTTTAATGTAAAATCTTGTCACACCCGAGTTAAAACCCGAGTTAAAATCTGTAACAATTTGTTACAGATTAAACAAGTGGTTTCCAAAAAAAGGTGTAGACCCTTGTCAAGTTTCAGATGTCTATGTCACCAAGGAGACATCTCAACTTAAAACTTCTTAAATGGTTTCATTTAAATAACTGTCAGGGGCCCGAAGTGGTAAAACCACCCTCTAGTTCAGGGGTCATCAACTATATTTGTCAGAGGGCCAGAATTTTACCAGACAGTCTCCTTGGGGGCCGGACCCTTAAATAAAAATTAAATAAAAAAATCAAATTTTGGTATAACATTATGATTGATGTTTATTGTTAATACTTTTTCCATTTCACTACAAAACTGAAGGCCTTTATGAGTCAGGTTCCTGTCACCTATACCACAGACAACCACCAGGGGTGATAGATATTTTGCCTCAACTCAATTAAGTCAATTTTACTTATAGAGCACTTGAAAAACAAACACCGAGAAAGTGAAGGGTCTCTTAACAGAGGTAAAATGGCACTCTCAAAGGCTATGAAACGCAAAGTTGATATTGAAAACAGGTCCTTCAATGATGACTGGACTGAAAAGTACGCATTTATCATGCCAACCTTCCGGAATGCCTCACCAGTATGTCTAATTTATATATATATAATATTATATATATATAAATAAATAATTTGCAACGAAACTGTTGCTGTTGCAAAAGAATACAATCTGCGCCGTCACCACCACACTAAACATTTAAATTTTAAGATTTCATATCCTGAGCAGTCAGAGGCGCGTCAGAGAAAAATCGCCGCACTGAAATCTGCCTACTCCCACGCAAGTGGCATTATTACTCGAACTTTAACTGATCAAGAGAGAGTAGTTTGATTTTTGGGTGTAGCCTAAATAGAGTCATAAATGGTGGTGATTACTGAGAAGAGACTCAGTTGTTGCTGCTTTTAGTTGCTTTAATAGTGTAGAATAGGCCTACATATTTTCTCTTTGATCCTCACAATTTTGGAATCCAGTCGCGGGCCGGATCGAACGGCTTGGCGGGCCGCATTCGGCCCGCGGGCCGCCAGTTGATGATCACTGCTCTAGTTCATGAAAACAGCAAAAAATAGTGAAAAGTCAAAAAATGTAATACAAATTTGTATAGAAGAACTTAGTTTTTTCTTCTTTCGTACTCCATTAATGACCTCACGCCCTCAAAGATTTATGTGGTGACCCTTTGGAGGGGACCTGACCCGTAGGTTGGGAACTACTGGACCAAACTACTGAACTGTATATATCAGTAGTTCAAACTACTCCGCTCCGCTTTGAGCAGCTACAACAGTAAAATGCTACTATTAACAATCAAAAAAATCTCGTAAATAGTAATATCACTCACAGGGGGGCATTTTACTGCAGCAGTAGTTTTACTTTTGATCCGTTTAGCACATGTTGCTGATGATACATCTGACCTTCTCTTTAGGCAGATATTTAACTTTTCCGAATGTAAACAAAGCTGCAGACAGCTGCACCACCGCAGTACAGTCCTCCACGATCAATCTGGAGCCTCAAGAAGCTGGGCATGTATTCATACATGCTACCCACAATGCACCTGGAGAGCTCAACCTGCGTCACAGGCAGATAGTCCGAAATGAGAGAAAAAAACACGCCCTCCATCTGTTTCTCATCATCCTCATCCATCTCCTCTTTCACCCCCCACCCCCTGTCAAACAGACTCTTTCTCCCTCTCTGTTTCATGCTCTGTCTCGCTAACTCATCCAACCCTCCACCGCAACCTCTGGTGCTGTGGCATGGATAAATAGGCCACAACAGCTGGGTCTGACTCCTGACCAGGACCACCCCTCCAGACCTGACCAACAACACTCCCTCTCCTTCCCCACCACCTCTCTGCGTCTGTGCCCACATGTTTTCAAGACAGAACTGTGAGAGACGTTTTCCCCCATTACTGGCTTGTTTGTTTACGTAATGATTTAGTTCGATTTTTTATTCATTCAAACTCATTACCTGAGTTTTGACAAATGAGCGTGCAACTTGTAAAAGGTTTGTTTACAGCGAGGAAATCCAGGTTTTGAGTTATGACAGCTCTACAAAATTCTATTTTCCATGTTCCTTCTCGAGCGCTTCAGGGCCATACACAAATATACCCAAAACGTACATGCTTCATAAATTCCTGATTGCGCCTTTAAGTTTGAGAGCGTGTTGTTTGTTCAGCTGCTGAGGGCCTCAGAGAGAAACCCGGGAGGCCGCGGAGAATTCATACCTTCCATTCATCACAGAGGAGAGGGAGCGGGGAGGAGGGGGTGGAGGGTAAAGAAAGAGCGAGGAAATGAAGAGACAAGAGTGTGTGTTTTTTTCTGCTCTGCTGAGTAAGGAGAGAGGTAAGCTCAGCTTTCTGACAGCTGGGCTGTAAAACCTCTGCTAGACTGATTGACTGCTCATGCCTCATTCATGTGACCGTTTTGTACAAATCACCTTAGATTTGCAGCAGCCCGGTTTAGAGGCATTTCAGTTGCACACATCTCAGTGAGGATATGAGGATGTTTTCATTTTTAGGATACTATTCAGATGACTGAACATCCCTTTGGTTCTTTTGAATACAAAATGTTTGGTAATACATTCATTTGCTTTTCTAGAGAGAGATTAGAAGATGGATCCTCATGTTGGTGCACAAAGTACAGAGCTAGAAGTGGAGGCTGGCTAAATATACATACCAACACCTTTAAAGCTCACTAATAATCCCATTATTAGTTTTATTGCGTTTGAGGAGGAGTTACTGCTGGAACATTTTTGGGTGCGACCACTTCCTGGAGTCTTGTCATTACAACAAGATTCCCAGGCAACCAGCGCATAGCTATAGCCGCTCTCATAATTACCTCCAAGCTCTACCTCCAACAACGTTTCTGCAACAATCAGTGTTACTCGCCAAACACATTGGTGTGTGTGTGTCCACATGTTTACATCCCTGTTTACTTGTTGGCAGTCTACTTCTTCATTGCCTTTGTTGCACATTGCTGCGTTTCTTGGCACATCATGATTATAAAACTGTGAAACCATTGGCAGGACGGTGCACGTAAACGATAAAGGAATTAATCTTTTCAGCACCACTGAAGCTTACATGTTAAAAAAAGGTCTTTAGATTGCCTCGAAGATTGTACCAGAATCAACTAAGAAACAGAAACGTGTGAGGCCTGAGTAACATGTGGTTTGGAGTCATGCTAATGTGAAGACATACACGGAACATCTGGGTACTTTGCAGTCTCTCTTACAACTGTTATCATCACAAAGTTACGGTGACCCTGAAAGGCCACAACACGCAACTTTAGAAAAACGCACACAAATAGACCACAACGCAACAATACAAAAACACAAGCAAATAGACCACAGCATGCAAGAATAAGAAAACATAAGCAAATAAACCACATCACGAAACAATAAGAAACACAGCGGGGTCCCTGAGCATGACTGTGCGAGCGATGAGCTAGATGAGCTTTTGCCCCAGCAGGCGCTAACTGGCTGCCGCGTCCCTTTATGGAGCTTCTCAACTCCGAAAACGTGGAAGCAAATTGTCAATTCGACAACATTTTCGCAAGACTGCCAATATTCAAAATCTAAACAGTTAATTTCTTGCCTAAAACGTTCTCAGAAGTGAATTCAGTGATGATAAATGGAAAATTGTTAAATTGAAGAAGAATTGATTGAAACAAGAAGAAAAGAGAGTGGATGGTTCGCACGTGTGCACACTTAAAATGTCCCTGGAAACACTTCCGTTGTGGTCATTTGTGTGTTTTCTTAATGTTGAGTTTGTGGTCTATTTGTGTTTTGTTTTTTCTTATTGTGTGTTGTGGTCTATTTGTGTGTTTTCTTATTGTTGCGTGTTGTGGTCTATTTGTGTGTTTTCTTATTGTTGCGTGTTGTGGTCTATTTGTGTGTTTTCTTATTGTTGTGTGTTGTTGTGTCTATTTGTTGTTTTTCTTATTGTTGTGTGTTTGGTCTATTTGTGTGTTTTCTTATTGTTGCGTCTTGTGGTCTATTTGTGTGTTTTTCTTATTGTTGCTTCGTGGTCTATGTGGGTTTCTTATTGTTGCGTCTTGTGGTCTATTGTGTGTTTTTGTTATTGTTGCGTTTGTGGTCTATTTGTGGGTTTTCTTATTGTTCCGTGTTGTGGTCTATTTGTGTGTTTTGTTATTGTTGTGTGTTGTGGTCTATTTGCGTGTTTTCTTATTGCTGTGTGTTGTGGTATATTTGTGGGTTTTCTTATTGTTGCATGTTGGGGTTATTTGCGTGTGTTTTCTTAATGTTGCATGTTGTGGTTTTTTGCGTGTGTTTTCTTATTGTTGCGTGCTGTGGTGTATTTGCTTGTTTCTTATTGTTGCGTGTTGGGGTCTATTTGCTTGTTTTCTTATTGTTGCATGTTGGGGTTTATTTGCGTGTGTTTCTTATTGTTGCGTGCTGTGGCCTCTCAGGGCCACCGTACAAAGTAGCCACGGTATGATACAGTTTTGTAGAAAGCAGAACCTGCCAAATATCAGGTTGCTACCAAAACATACAAAATAAACTGACATGCACAGAAGTGGAGGATGACTAAACCCTGCTGACTGTATCATTACTGTCAACATGATTCAAGCTGAGATGCATGTCCACTCTGCTCCCACTCCCCATCATGTCCAAGCACTCCGGAGCCTTGCTTCATCCTGTTGTTCCTCACTCCAGTTGCTCAGCACTGCTACACACAACTGTCTCATCAGCACTTCTCACTTCCTCAAAAGCCTCAAAAAACACTTCTGGATGGCTAACTTCAGATCAGGAAGAACACAGTCTCTGTGGTCAAGGATAATCCCAACCACGTGAACCATGCTGTGCCCAGAACAGCTGTGAGCCCTGCTGATTTAACATTATACTAATGTTGTGGAGGGATTTTTTTTTTTCATTTAACTATGTTTAGAGTAAAATGTTTTTGACATAATCACGTTTGCTATCATACCAGCGCCCGTCGGAGCCGAGCTGAGGCCAGGGCAAAGGAACCGGGACAGGAAAATAAAGAAAAAGGGCGGAAAAAAACAAACCACACACACATACGGAGAGGTTTTTGAGAGCCCCAATCGTTTATTACCTCGATTTTCAGGGCTGAAATTTCAGCCTCGCTGTGAGGAGAAACTCGAAACTGGTGGTCCAGCTGTCCACAGCCTGCCAAAGTCGAGAAAACCTCCACCGCACACGCTCTCCCAGAACCAGTCTCCCACCCTTCCCCTCCTATCTCATCTCTCCCAGCCAGGTAATCAATGGGAACTCACCCCAAACACAACATGCTGTGAGAGGGATCACAACGAGCTGTTGTGGCATGTAGGCCCCATAAACAAATCTGTCACTGATGGATAACATGTTCCCGTTGTAATGTTTGGTTCCTTTCCTTTGTTCTCACTTCACTGCTCAAAACACTGATAGGAGGTCAAACTTAAAAAAAAAAAAAGTTTTCTTTCAGCACACAGAAATCCTGACGTTCTTTCAAATTTCTCCAACGTCACTGAACATAAACATTGCGTGATTTCAAACTAGCTATCGTCTTGCTTTCCTGTTCCTAATTTTACATGGGACACACGTAAATACACCTAAAGGATAGACTCTCAGTCTGAACCCACAAGGAAAATTTAAGGATTTCAGAATTTAGTGTCTGAAATGGGTCAAACCATCTTAGGGGGATCATTTGTGCACTACGACTTTTGGGTTTTTGATGCAACTTGATGCAACATTTATTCCGGCAAGAATGAAGAAACTAATTCCAATTTTTTTTTTTTTTTTTTGTGAAACATTTATTTCAATACTTTGTTATATTTATTTGGACACACCCTGAACGAAAGTATAGAATGGTCAGGTCAGCTTTCGTGTCTTCATTAAAAACAGTTTTTATTTTTTTTATTTTTTATGAACAAGCCTAAAACTAAACTAATAAACTTTAATCCAAACTTCTTCTCCTCTTGCCTGAAGTTACGCGATTTGCCCGATTTCAAGAATTAGTTTTTCTGCTTCGTTTAAAAGTCACCGTTACTCTGCTGGCCTTTAACTCTCTTTTTCTTTTCTGTACTTGCACAGAAGAAGAAGCCACTCTGACCGCACAGTGACTCACGATCAACGCTTCCCTCAACACACACACACACACACCACACACACACACACACACACAGGGATTAGCGACCTTGGGCAACCGGACAATGAGGAGTTGTCTAAACTTGCTTGTCTTATCAGCCTCCTCTGGCAGTCTAGTATTCTGTATCTGGGCACTTATCAACAGGCTAACTCTCCCACAGCCTTCTACTCTCCTCACCTCATAGACCTGGAATTTAGGTTTGCCATGGCAATGTGGTGTCAGATCTGCGATCTTGATTAATTGGCTAAAGATAAAACAAGTAGTTTTTATCGTCTTCTTCTCTTCACATGAACAAACAGTTACTTAAACTGTACACCTGTATTTATTTGTCTTGTAAACAGAGGGTATTTAGTCTAGCTGAGTACAGTCTGTACTTCCTGTAAACTAAGCATTACAGAGGTGCAGAGAGAGTTGCAATCTGCATTTACTGATTGTTTTTTTTAGCCCTTTTGGGGACAGCACAGAAAGCTACACAACGCTGATAATTAAAAAGTTTTATGGCGAACATGTTAGCAAAACGATTGTCTATTTCATATTTAGCAGACTGGAGCACAACAAAATTCCTGTGAAGTTTGTTTGATAAATACTAGTCCAATATTCGCTTAAGTTAAATTTGAAGAAAATAATACTTTGGCTGCTAATGCTCCACTGTGTTCACTAGCTGGTCTCTACACTGTTGGCTGCTTGGAACAGAGCAGATGTGAACAGTAGATTTAATCTAAGTTTTTTGGGCTGAAAACGCTGCCTGCTAAGCTTAAACTACACTGATGAGAGTGGTGAGAGTCAAACAAAACAATAAAGTTGTGGGCTGTAAACCAAAACATGAGCTAAAGATGCTGAAACGGTCTGTAGAGCTAAGGGGAGCTTTAAAACGTATCCTTTTGTATTTTAGCACTAGCGCCCATTTTGTTAGCATCTTCTGAACTACTCCCCATGCTACACAAGAAACTACATGTATGTGCTACATGCAAGCCTTCAGGTGACACAACACACATTCCTACTGACAGGTTCACGCTATTCCACTGATCAATGGTGGTGACAAAACCACGCTAATAATGCGGCAGAGCGAAGACAAAAGGCACAGAAGAAGAAGACTGGCAGATGATGTAAATTATGGCAGTTTCAAGATATTTGCAAATGTTTTTTATGAGGAAGGAAATGTGTTCATCAGCCGTATTAGCCTTTAGGCTGGACACATTTGGAGAAACATACAGTCACTGTCCACTTTGATTAGTATGCTATACCTGTTTATAGTGCATGCATGACTAATTGTTGACATATTCATATACTTTTTTAAATCATTTAAAAATTATTTTCTTTTTTAAACAAATCCAATATAAGGTAGTCCACTAAACATCCTTACTATGACACAGTAAAATTGTACTGTGTACCTAATAAAGTGGCAGCTGAGGTATTTAAATAACTGGGATACAGAACTGTATGGTTTCATCACAGAATTCTTTCAAGCGCATTTACTTTAACCTAAAGAACGTACAGTAACATAATCAAAACTATGGTATCACTTGGGCTCTAATGTCCTCTACTTGTTGGGATTCCCTTAATTGCATTTTGATTGACATAAAAGCCATAGACTTCTTATGACTTCAAAAAAGTGCTTACTGCTGCCTATGTTTGTACCGCAAAGCATTTCACTGT
>NW_022603010.1:0-27090 GCF_008692095.1 Etheostoma spectabile
TTTTCTAGTACTAAGCTGTGAGCATGGTTGCTTCTGCTGTAAATGTAGGCATTTCAGAACAGAAGTCATGTGACTGAATGACTTTTGCAGCCAGCAAAGCGGCCATCCAGGAACTGCAGATCAGGCCATTGCATTACAGCTGAAAGTATTGCCCCATTTGGACAGGCTAATTTGATCTTCTCTGAACTAGGACAACATTGGATAATACTTATAACAAATACTAATAGTTCTCACTTACCTATGTCCACTGGCTTTAATATTCGTACACAAGGTAGTCTCCCATGAGACTGACAAAAATTGCCAGGCTGACTATATTTCAAGTCATCCCGGCGGGGTATTGGGTAAAGTTTTCAACAGCAATAATCACCTCAGTAAACCTCATAGACTAAAATGCCGCTGCGAAAGGATGACTTAAAGTCCTCCAACATTAACTGGACTGGTTTAGCACTCACAACACATGGTCCATCATTTCTCCACCCTCAGGGGGTGTACAGTCATACAAAGATGCAAGTGATTGGCTTCTTGACCCAAACCGACCTTTCCATGAGGTCACAGCTGTACAAGGACCATAAGCCATATGAAAACATGATCTATATGTCTTCAATGAGTTATTGCTAGGCAAATGAAGCTTCAGTCTCTGTCAGCACAGAATTGTGATGCATCTACCTGTCACTCAAAGCCGTCCACTCCTCAATAAACAGAACGTTAAGCTGTTGAAAACTGTTTATTTTAACCACTATGTCATTGTAATGGACAGGAAATTTGTCAGTAGGGACCAACTTGTTTTCTAGTACTAAGCTGTGAGCATTCTTCCTTCTGCTGTAAATGTGGGCATTTCAGAATAGAAGTCAATGGTGACTGAATGACTTTTGCAGCCAGCATCAAGCGGCCATTCCAGGACTGCAGATCAGGCATTGCATACAGCGAAAGTACTACCCATTTGGACAGGCTAATTTGATCATTCTGCTGAACTAGGACACATGGATAAATACTTATAACAAGATACTAATAGTTCTCACTTACCTATGTCACTGGCTTTATATCATACACAAGAAAGTCTCCCATGAGACTGACAAAAATTGCCAGAGCTGACTATATTTCAAGTCATCCCGGCGGGGTATTGGTAAAGTTTTCAACCAGCATAAATCACGTCTCAGTAAAACCTCATAGACTATGAAAATGCCGCTGCGAAAGATGACTTAAAGTCCTCCACATTAAACTGGACCTGGTTTAGCACTTACAACACATGGTGCATCATTTCTCCACCCTCAGGGGGTGTACAGTCATACAGAAGATGCAAGTGATTGGCTTCTTGACCCAAACTGACCTTCCATGAGGTCACAGCTGTACAAGGACCATAAGCCATATGAAACATGATCTATATCTTCAATGAGTTTATTGCTAGGCAAATGAAGTCTTCAGTCTATGTCAGCCACAGATATGTGATGCATCTACCTGTCACTCAAAGCCGTCCACTCCTCAATAAAACAGAACGTTAAGCTGTTGAAAACTGTTTATTTTAACCACTATGTCATTGTAATGGACAGGAAATTTGTCAGTAGGGACCAAACTGTTTTCTAGTACTAAGCTGTGAGCATGGTTGCTTCTGCTGTAAATGTGGCATTTCAGAATAGAAGTCAATGGTGACTGAATGACTTTTTTTTGCAGCCACATCCAGCGGCCATTGCATTAACAGCTGAAAGTATACACCATTTGGACAGGCTAATTTGATCATTCTGCTGACTAGGACAACATTGGATAAATATTATAACAAGATACAATAGTTTCACATTACCTATGTCAACTGGCTTTAATATTCATACACAAGGTAAGTCTCCCCATGAGACTGACAAAAATTGCCAGAGCTGACTATATTTCAAGTCATCCCGGCGGGGTATTGGGTAAGTTTTCAACCAGCAATAATCACGTCTCAGTAAAACCTCATAGACTAGAAAAAGCCGCTGCGAAAGGATGACTTAAAGTCCTCCAACATTAAACTGGACCTGGTTTAGCACTCACAAACAGACATGGTCCATCATTTTCTCCACCCTCAGGGGGTGTACAGTCATACAGAAGATGCAAGTGATTGGCTTCTTGACCCAAACTGACCTTTCCATGAGGTCACAGCTGTACAAGGACCATAAGCCATATGAAACATGATCTATATATGTCTCAATGAGTTATTGCTAGGCAAATGAAGTCTTCAGTCTATGTCAGCCACAGAATATGTGATGCATCTACCTGTCACTCAAAGCCGTCCACTCCTCAATAAAACAGAACGTTAAGCTGTTGAAAACTGTTTATTTTAACCACTATGTCATTGTAATGGACAGGAAATTTGTCAGTAGGGACCAAACTTGTTTTCTAGTACTAAGCTGTGAGCATTTGCTTCCTTCTGCTTAAATGTGGGCATTTCAGAATAGAAGTCAATGGTGACTGAATGACTTTTGCAGCCAGCATCAAGCGTCCATTCGGAACTGCAGATCAGGCCATTGCATTACAGCTGAAAGTACTGCACCATTTGGACAGGCTAATTTGATCATTCTGCTGAACTAGGACAACATTGGATAAATACTTATAACAAGATACTAATAGTTCTCACTTACCTATGTCAACTGGCTTTAATATTCATACACAAGTAAAGTCTCCCATGAGACTGACAAAAATTGCCAGAGCTGACTATATTTCAAGTCATCCGGCGGGGTATTGGGTAAAGTTTTCAACCAGCAATAATCACGTCTCAGTAAAACCTCATAGACTATGAAAATGCCGCTGCGAAAGGATGACTTAAAGTCCTCCAACATTAAACTGGACCTGGTTTAGCACTTACAACAGACATGGTGCATCATTTCTCCACCCTCAGGGGTGTACAGTCATACAGAAGATGCAAGTGATTGGCTTCTTGACCCAAACTGACCTTTCCATGAGGTCACAGCTGTACAAGGACCATAAGCCATATGAAACATGATCTATATGTTTCAATGAGTTATTGCTAGGCAAATGAAGTCTTCAGTCTATGTCAGCCACAGAATATGTGATGCATCTACCTGTCACTCAAAGCCGTCCACTCCTCAATAAAACAGAACGTTAAGCTGTTGAAAACTGTTTATTTTAACCACTATGTCATTGTAATGGACAGGAAATTTGTCAGTAGGGACCAAACTTGTTTTCTAGTACTAAGCTGTGAGCATGGTTGCTTCTGCTGTAAATGTGGGCATTTCAGAATAGAAGTCAATGGTGACTGAATGACTTTTGCAGCCAGCATCAAGCGGCCATTCCAGGAACTGCAGATCAGGCCATTGCATTACAGCTGAAAGTACTACACCATTTGGACAGGCTAATTTGATCATTCTGCTGAACTAGGACAACATTGGATAAATACTTATAACAAGATACTAATAGTTCTCATTTACCTATGTCAACTGGCTTTAATATTCATACACAGAGTAAAGTCTCCCATGAGACTGACAAAAATTGCCAGAGCTGACTATATTTCGAGTCATCCCGGCGGGGTATTGGGTAAAGTTTTCAACCAGCAATAATCACGTCTCAGTAAAACCTCATAGACTATGAAAATGCCGCTGCGAAAGGATGACTTAAAGTCCTCCAACATTAAACTGGACCTGGTTTAGCACTCACAACAGACATGGTCCATCATTTCTCCACCCTCAGGGGGTGTACAGTCATACAGAAGATGCAAGTGATTGGCTTCTTGACCAAAACTGACCTTTCCATGAGGTCACAGCTGTACAAGGACCATAAGCCATATGAAACATGATCTATATTCTTCAATGAGTTATTGCTAGGCAAATGAAGTCTTCAGTCTATGTCAGCCACAGAATATGTGATGCATCTACCTGTCACTCAAAGCCGTCCACTCCTCAATAAAACAGAACGTTAAGCCTTAAAACTGTTGAAAACTGTTTATTTTAACCACTATGTCATTGTAATGGACAGGAAATTTGTCAGTAGGGACCAAACTTGTTTTCTAGTACTAAGCTGTGAGCATTCTTCCTTCTGCTGTAAATGTGGGCATTTCAGAATAGAAGTCAATGGTGACTGAATGACTTTTGCAGCCAGAATTTTTTCAGAAGGGACCAAACCTGTTTTCTAGTACTAAGCTGTGAGCATGGTTGCTTCTGCTGTAAATGTAGGCATTTCAGAACAGAAGTCAATGGTGACTGAATGACTTTTGCAGCCAGCATCAAGCGGCCATTCCAGGAACTGCAGATCAGGCCATTGCATTACAGCTGAAAGTACTGCACCATTTGGACAGGCTAATTTGATCATTCTGCTGAACTAGGACAACATTGGATAAATACTTATAACAAGATACTAATAGTTCTCACTTACCTATGTCAACTGGCTTTAATATTCATACACAAGGTAAAGTCTCCCATGAGACTGACAAAAATTGCCAGAGCTGACTATATTTCAAGTCATCCCGGCGGGGTATTGGGTAAAGTTTTCAACTAGCAATAATCACGTCTCAGTAAAACCTCATAGACTATGAAAATGCCGCTGCGAAAGGATGCCCTAAAGTCCTCCAACATTAAACTGGACCTGGTTTAGCACTCACAACAGACATGGTGCATAATTTCTCCAACCTCAGGGGGTGTACAGTCATACAGAAGATGCAAGTGATTGGCTTCTTGACCCAAACTGACCTTTCCATGAGGTCACAGCTGTAAAAGGACCATAAGCCATATGAAACATTATCTATGTGTTTTCAATGAGTTATTGCTAGGCAAATGAAGTCTTCAGTCTATGTCAGCCACAGAATATGTGATGCATCTACCTGTCACTCAAAGCCGTCCACTCCTCAATAAAACAGAACGTTAAGCGGTTGAAAACTGTTTATTTTAACCACTATGTCATTGTAATGGACAGGAAATTTGTCAGTAGGGACCAAACTTGTTTTCTAGTACTAAGCTGTGAGCATTCTTCCTTCTGCTGTAAATGTGGGCATTTCAGAATAGAAGTCAATGGTGACTGAATGACTTTTGCAGCCAGCATCAAGCGGCCATTCCAGGAACTGCAGATCAGGCCATTGCATTACAGCTGAAAGTACTGCACCATTTGGACAGGCTAATTTGATCATTCTGCTGAACTAGGACAACATTGGATAAATACTTATAACAAGATACTAATAGTTCTCACTTACCTATGTCAACAGGCTTTAATATTCATACACAAGGTAAAGTCTCCCATGAGACTGACAAAAATTGCCAGAGCTGACTATATTTCAAGTCATCCCGGCGGGGTATTGGGTAAAGTTTTCAACCAGCAATAATCACGTCTCAGTAAAACCTCATAGACTATGAAAATGCCGCTGCGAAAGGATGACTTAAAGTCCTCCAACATTAAACTGGACCTGGTTTAGCACTTACAACAGACATGGTGCATCATTTCTCCACCCTCAGGGGGTGTACAGTCATACAGAAGATGCAAGTGATTGGCTTCTTGACCCAAACTGACCTTTCCATGAGGTCACAGCTGTACAAGGACCATAAGCCATATGAAACATGATCTATATGTCTTCAATGAGTTATTGCTAGGCAAATGAAGTCTTCAGTCTATGTCAGCCACAGAATATGTGATGCATCTACCTGTCACTCAAAGCCGTCCACTCCTCAATAAAACAGAACATTAAGCCTTAAAACTGTTGAAAACTGTTTATTTTAACCACTATGTCATTGTAATGGACAGGAAATTTGTCAGTAGGGACCAAACTTGTTTTCTAGTACTAAGCTGTGAGCATGGTTGCTTCTGCTGTAAATGTGGGCATTTCAGAATAGAAGTCAATGGTGACTGAATGACTTTTGCAGCCAGCATCAAGCGGCCATTCCAGGAACTGCAGATCAGGCCATTGCATTACAGCTGAAAGTACTACACCATTTGGACAGGCTAATTTGATCATTCTGCTGAACTAGGACAACATTGGATAAATACTTATAACAAGATACTAATAGTTCTCATTTACCTATGTCAACTGGCTTTAATATTCATACACAGAGTAAAGTCTCCCATGAGACTGACAAAAATTGCCAGAGCTGACTATATTTCGAGTCATCCCGGCGGGGTATTGGGTAAAGTTTTCAACCAGCAATAATCACGTCTCAGTAAAACCTCATAGACTATGAAAATGCCGCTGCGAAAGGATGACTTAAAGTCCTCCAACATTAAACTGGACCTGGTTTAGCACTTACAACAGACATGGTCCATCATTTCTCCACCCTCAGGGGGTGTACAGTCATACAGAAGATGCAAGTGATTGGCTTCTTGACCCAAACTGACCTTTCCATGAGGTCACAGCTGTACAAGGACCATAAGCCATATGAAACATGATCTATATTCTTCAATGAGTTATTGCTAGGCAAATGAAGTCTTCAGTCTATGTCAGCCACAGAATATGTGATGCATCTACCTGTCACTCAAAGCCGTCCACTCCTCAATAAAACAGAACTTAAGCCTTAAAACTGTTGAAAACTGTTTATTTTAACCACTATGTCATTGTAATGGACAGGAAATTTGTCAGTAGGGACCAAACTTGTTTTCTAGTACTAAGCTGTGAGCATGGTTGCTTCTGCTGTAAATGTGGGCATTTCAGAATAGAAGTCAATGGTGACTGAATGACTTTTGCAGCCAGAATTTTTCAGTAGGGACCAAACCTGTTTTCTAGTACTAAGCTGTGAGCATGGTTGCTTCTGCTGTAAATGTAGGCATTTCAGAACAGAAGTCAATGGTGACTGAATGACTTTTGCAGCCAGCATCAAGCGGCCATTCCAGGAACTGCAGATTTGGCCATTGCATTACAGCTGAAAGTACTGCACCATTTGGACAGGCTAATTTGATCATTCTGCTGAACTAGGACAACATTGGATAAATACTTATAACAAGATACTAATAGTTCTCACTTACCTATGTCAACTGGCTTTAATATTCATACACAAGGTAAAGTCTCCCATGAGACTGACAAAAATTGCCAGAGCTGACTATATTTCAAGTCATCCCGGCGGGGTATTGGGTAAAGTTTTCAACCAGCAATAATCACGTCTCAGTAAAACCTCATAGACTATGAAAATGCCGCTGCGAAAGGATGCCCTAAAGTCCTCCAACATTAAACTGGACTTGGTTTAGCACTCACAACAGACATGGTCCATCATTTCTCCACCCTCAGGGGGTGTACAGTCATACAGAAGATGCAAGTGATTGGCTTCTTGACCCAAACTGACCTTTCCATGAGGTCACAGCTGTACAAGGACCATAAGCCATATGAAACATGATCTATATGTTTTCAATGAGTTATTGCTAGGCAAATGAAGTCTTCAGTCTATGTCAGCCACAGAATATGTGATGCATCTACCTGTCACTCAAAGCCGTCCACTCCTCAATAAAACAGAACGTTAAGCTGTTGAAAACTGTTTATTTTAACCACTATGTCATTGTAATGGACAGGAAATTTGTCAGTAGGGACCAAACTTGTTTTCTAGTACTAAGCTGTGAGCATGGTTGCTTCTGCTGTAAAGGTGGGCATTTCAGAACAGAAGTCAATGGTGACTGAATGACTTTTGCAGCCAGCATCAAGCGGCCATTCCAGGAACTGCAGATTTGGCCATTGCATTACAGCTGAAAGTACTGCACCATTTGGACAGGCTAATTTGATCATTCTGCTGAACTAGGACAACATTGGATAAATACTTATAACAAGATACTAATAGTTCTCACTTACCTATGTCAACTGGCTATAATATTCATACACAAGGTAAAGTCTCCCATGAGACTGACAAAAATTGCCAGAGCTGACTATATTTCAAGTCATCCCGGCGGGGTATTGGGTAAAGTTTTCAACCAGCAATAATCACGTCTCAGTAAAACCTCATAGACTATGAAAATGCCGCTGCGAAAGGATGACTTAAGTCCTCCAACATTAAACTGGACCTGGTTTAGCACTCACAACAGACATGGTGCATCATTTCTCCACCCTCAGGGGTGTACAGTCATACAGAAGATGCAAGTGATTGGCTTCTTGACCCAAACTGACCTTTCCATGAGGTCACAGCTGTACAAGGACCATAAGCCATATGAAACATGATCTATATGTCTTCAATGAGTTATTGCTAGGCAAATGAAGTCTTCAGTCTATGTCAGCCACAGAATATGTGATGCATCTACCTGTCACTCAAAGCCGTCCACTCCTCAATAAAACAGAACGTTAAGCCTTAAAACTGTTGAAAATGTTTATTTTAACCACTATGTCATTGTAATGGACAGGAAATTTGTCAGTAGGGACCAAACTTGTTTTCTAGTACTAAGCTGTGAGCATGGTTGCTTCTGCTGTAAATGTGGGCATTTCAGAATAGAAGTCAATGGTGACTGAATGACTTTTGCAGCCAGCATCAAGCGGCCATTCCAGGAACTGCAGATTTGGCCATTGCATTACAGCTGAAAGTACTGCACCATTTGGACAGGCTAATTTGATCATTCTGCTGAACTAGGACAACATTGGATAAATACTTATAACAAGATACTAATAGTTCTCACTTACCTATGTCAACTGGCTTTAATATTCATACACAAGGTAAAGTCTCCCATGAGACTGACAAAAATTGCCAGAGCTGACTATATTTCAAGTCATCCCGGCGGGGTATTGGGTAAAGTTTTCAACCAGCAATAATCACGTCTCAGTAAAACCTCATAGACTATGAAAATGCCGCTGCGAAAGGATGCTTAAAGTCCTCCAACATTAAACTGGACCTGGTTTAGCACTTACAACAGACATGGTCCATCATTTCTCCACCCTCAGGGGGTGTACAGTCATACAGAAGATGCAAGTGATTGGCTTCTTGACCCAAACTGACCTTTCCATGAGGTCACAGCTGTACAAGGACCATAAGCCATATGAAACATGATCTATATGTCTTCAATGAGTTATTGCTAGGCAAATGAAGTCTTCAGTCTATGTCAGCCACAGAATATGTGATGCATCTACCTGTCACTCAAAGCCGTCCACTCCTCAATAAAACAGAACATTAAGCCTTAAAACTGTTGAAAACTGTTTATTTTAACCACTATGTCATTGTAATGGACAGGAAATTTGTCAGTAGGGACCAAACTTGTTTTCTAGTACTAAGCTGTGAGCATGGTGCTTCTGCTGTAAATGTGGGCATTTCAGAATAGAAGTCAATGGTGACTGAATGACTTTTGCAGCCAGAAATTTTTCAGTAGGGACCAAACCTGTTTTCTAGTACTAAGCTGTGAGCATGGTTGCTTCTGCTGTAAATGTAGGCATTTCAGAACAGAGTCAATGGTGACTGAATGACTTTTGCAGCCAGCATCAAGCGGCCATTCCAGGAACTGCAGATCAGGCCATTGCATTACAGCTGAAAGTACTGCACCATTTGGACAGGCTAATTTGATCATTCTGCTGAACTAGGACAACATTGGATAAATACTTATAACAAGATACTAATAGTTCTCACTTACCTATGTCAACTGGCTTTAATATTCATACACAAGGTAAAGTCTCCCATGAGACTGACAAAAATTGCCAGAGCTGACTATATTTCAAGTCATCCTGGCGGGGTATTGGGTAAAGTTTTCAACCAGCAATAATCACGTCTCAGTAGAACCTCATAGACTATGAAAATGCCGCTGCGAAAGGATGCCCTAAAGTCCTCCAACATTAAACTGGACCTGGTTTAGCACTCACAACAGACATGGTCCATCATTTCTCCACCCTCAGGGGGTGTACAGTCATACAGAAGATGCAAGTGATTGGCTTCTTGACCAAAACTGACCTTTCCATGAGGTCACAGCTGTACAAGGACCATAAGCCATATGAAACATGATCTATATGTTTTCAATGAGTTATTGCTAGGCAAATGAAGTCTTCAGTCTATGTCAGCCACAGAATATGTGATGCATCTACCTGTCACTCAAAGCCGTCCACTCCTCAATAAAACAGAACGTTAAGCCTTAAAACTGTTGAAAACTGTTTATTTTAACCACTATGTCATTGTAATGGACAGGAAATTTGTCAGTAGGGACCAAACTTGTTTTCTAGTACTAAGCTGTGAGCATGGTTGCTTCTGCTGTAAATGTGGGCATTTCAGAATAGAAGTCAATGGTGACTGAATGACTTTTGCAGCCAGAATTTTTTCAGAAGGGACCAAACCTGTTTTCTAGTACTAAGCTGTGAGCATGGTTGCTTCTGCTGTAAATGTAGGCATTTCAGAACAGAAGTCAATGGTGACTGAATGACTTTTGCAGCCAGCATCAAGCGGCCATTCCAGGAACTGCAGATTGGCCATTGCATTACAGCTGAAAGTACTGCACCATTTGGACAGGCTAATTTGATCATTCTGCTGAACTAGGACAACATTGGATAAATACTTATAACAAGATACTAATAGTTCTCACTTACCTATGTCCACTGGCTTTAATATTCATACACAAGTAAAGTCTCCCATGAGACTGACAAAAATTGCCAGAGCTGACTATATTTCAAGTCATCCCGGCGGGGTATTGGGTAAAGTTTTCAACCAGCAATAATCACGTCTCAGTAAAACCTCATAGACTATGAAAATGCCGCTGCGAAAGGATGACTTAAAGTCCTCCAACATTAAACTGGACCTGGTTTAGCACTCACAACAGACATGGTGCATAATTTCTCCACCCTCAGGGGGTGTACAGTCATACAGAAGATGCAAGTGATTGGCTTCTTGACCAAACTGACCTTTCCATGAGGTCACAGCTGTACAAGGACCATAAGCCATATGAAACATGATCTATATGTTTCAATGAGTTATTGCTAGGCAAATGAAGTCTTCAGTCTATGTCAGCCACAGAATATGTGATGCATCTACCTGTCACTCAAAGCCGTCCACTCCTCAATAAAACAGAACGTTAAGCTGTTGAAAACTGTTTATTTTAACCACTATGTCATTGTAATGGACAGGAAATTTGTCAGTAGGGACCAAACTTGTTTTCTAGTACTAAGCTGTGAGCATTTGCTTCTGCTGTAAATGTGGGCATTTCAGAATAGAAGTCAATGGTGACTGAATGACTTTTGCAGCCAGAAATTTTTTCAGAAGGGACCAAACCTGTTTTCTAGTACTAAGCTGTGAGCATGGTTGCTTCTGCTGTAAATGTAGGCATTTCAGAACAGAAGTCAATGGTGACTGAATGACTTTTGCAGCCAGCATCAAGCGGCCATTCCAGGAACTGCAGATCAGGCCATTGCATTACAGCTGAAAGTACTGCACCATTTGGACAGGCTAATTTGATCATTCTGCTGAACTAGGACAACATTGGATAAATAATTATAACAAGATACTAATAGTTCTCACTTACCTATGTCAACTGGCTTTAATATTCATACACAAGGTAAAGTCTCCCATGAGACTGACAAAAATTGCCAGAGCTGACTATATTTCAAGTCATCCCGGCGGGGTATTGGGTAAAGTTTTCAACCAGCAATAATCACGTCTCAGTAAAACCTCATAGACTATGAAAATGCCGCTGCGAAAGGATGACTTAAAGTCCTCCAACATTAAACTGGACCTGGTTTAGCACTCACAACAGACATGGTCCATCATTTCTCCACCCTCAGGGGATGTAAAGTCATACAGAAGATGCAAGTGATTGGCTTCTTGACCAAAACTGACCTTTCCATGAGGTCACAGCTGTACAAGGACCATAAGCCATATGAAACATGATCTATATGTTTTCAATGAGTTATTGCTAGGCAAATGAAGTCTTCAGTCTATGTCAGCCACAGAATATGTGATGCATCTACCTGTCACTCAAAGCCGTCCACTCCTCAATAAAACAGAACGTTAAGCTGTTGAAAACTGTTTATTTTAACCACTATGTCATTGTAATGGACAGGAAATTTGTCAGTAGGGACCAAACTTGTTTTCTAGTACTAAGCTGTGAGCATGGTTGCTTCTGCTGTAAATGTGGCATTTCAGAATAGAAGTCAATGGTGACTGAATGACTTTTGCAGCCAGCATCAAGCGGCCATTCCAGGAACTGCAGATCAGGCCATTGCATTACAGCTGAAAGTACTGCACCATTTGGACAGGCTAATTTGATCATTCTGCTGAACTAGGACAACATTGGATAAATACTTATAACAAGATACTAATAGTTCTCACTTACCTATGTCAACTGGCTTTAATATTCATACACAAGTAAAGTCTCCCATGAGACTGACAAAAATTGCCAGAGCTGACTATATTTCAAGTCATCCCGGCGGGGTATTGGGTAAAGTTTTCAACCAGCAATAATCACGTCTCAGTAAAACCTCATAGACTATGAAAATGCCGCTGCGAAAGGATGCCTTAAAGTCCTCCAACATTAAACTGGACCTGGTTTAGCACTCACAACAGACATGGTGCATCATTTCTCCACCCTCAGGGGGTGTACAGTCATACAGAAGATGCAAGTGATTGGCTTCTTGACCCAAACTGACCTTTCCATGAGGTCACAGCTGTACAAGGACCATAAGCCATATGAAACATGATCTATATGTTTCAATGAGTTATTGCTAGGCAAATGAAGTCTTCAGTCTATGTCAGCCACAGAATATGTGATGCATCTACCTGTCACTCAAAGCCGTCCACTCCTCAATAAAACAGAACGTTAAGCCTTGAAAACTGTTTATTTTAACCACTATGTCATTGTAATGGACAGGAAATTTGTCAGTAGGGACCAAACTTGTTTTCTAGTACTAAGCTGTGAGCATTTCTTCTGCTGTAAATGTGGGCATTTCAGAATAGAAGTCAATGGTGACTGAATGACTTTTGCAGCCAGAAATTTTTCAGTAGGGACCAAACCTGTTTTCTAGTACTAAGCTGTGAGCATGGTTGCTTCTGCTGTAAATGTAGGCATTTCAGAATAGAAGTCAATGGTGACTGAATGACTTTTGCAGCCAGCATCAAGCGGCCATTCCAGGAACTGCAGATTTGGCCATTGCATTACAGCTGAAAGTACTGCACCATTTGGACAGGCTAATTTGATCATTCTGCTGAACTAGGACAACATTGGATAAATACTTATAACAAGATACTAATAGTTCTCACTTACCTATGTCAACTGGCTTTAATATTCATACACAAGGTAAAGTCTCCCATGAGACTGACAAAAATTGCCAGAGCTGACTATATTTCAAGTCATCCCGGCGGGGTATTGGGTAAAGTTTTCAACCAGCAATAATCACGTCTCAGTAAAACCTCATAGACTATGAAAATGCCGCTGCGAAAGGATGACTTAAAGTCCTCCAACATTAACTGGACCTGGTTTAGCACTCACAACAGACATGGTGCATCATTTCTCCACCCTCAGGGGGTGTACAGTCATACAGAAGATGCAAGTGATTGGCTTCTTGACCAAAACTGACCTTTCCATGAGGTCACAGCTGTACAAGGACCATAAGCCATATGAAACATGATCTATATGTTTTCAATGAGTTATTGCTAGGCAAATGAAGTCTTCAGTCTATGTCAGCCACAGAATATGTGATGCATCTACCTGTCACTCAAAGCCGTCCACTCCTCAATAAAACAGAACGTTAAGCCTTAAAACTGTTGAAAACTGTTTATTTTAACCACTATGTCATTGTAATGGACAGGAAATTTGTCAGTAGGGACCAAACTTGTTTTCTAGTACTAAGCTGTGAGCATGGTTGCTTCTGCTGTAAATGTGGGCATTTCAGAATAGAAGTCAATGGTGACTGAATGACTTTTGCAGCCAGAAATCTTTTCAGAAGGGACCAAACCTGTTTTCTAGTACTAAGCTGTGAGCATGGTTGCTTCTGCTGTAAATGTAGGCATTTCAGAACAGAAGTCAATGGTGACTGAATGACTTTTGCAGCCAGCATCAAGCGGCCATTCCAGGAACTGCAGATCAGGCCATTGCATTACAGCTGAAAGTACTACACCATTTGGACAGGCTAATTTGATCATTCTGCTGAACTAGGACAACATTGGATAAATACTTATAACAAGATACTAATAGTTCTCACTTACCTATGTCCACTGGCTTTAATATTCATACACAAGGTAAAGTCTCCCATGAGACTGACAAAAATTGCCAGAGCTGACTATATTTCAAGTCATCCCGGCGGGGTATTGGGTAAAGTTTTCAACCAGCAATAATCACGTCTCAGTAAAACCTCATAGACTATGAAAATGCCGCTGCGAAAGGATGACTTAAAGTCCTCCAACATTAAACTGGACCTGGTTTAGCACTCACAACAGACATGGTCCATCATTTCTCCACCCTCAGGGGGTGTACAGTCATACAGAAGATGCAAGTGATTGGCTTCTTGACCCAAACTGACCTTTCCATGAGGTCACAGCTGTACAAGGACCATAAGCCATATGAAACATGATCTATATGTCTTCAATGAGTTATTGCTAGGCAAATGAAGTCTTCAGTCTATGTCAGCCACAGAATATGTGATGCATCTACCTGTCACTCAAAGCCGTCCACTCCTCAATAAAACAGAACGTTAAGCTGTTGAAAACTGTTTATTTTAACCACTATGTCATTGTAATGGACAGGAAATTTGTCAGTAGGGACCAAACTTGTTTTCTAGTACTAAGCTGTGAGCATGGTTGCTTCTGCTGTAAATGTGGGCATTTCAGAATAGAAGTCAATGGTGACTGAATGACTTTTGCAGCCAGCATCAAGCGGCCATTCCAGGAACTGCAGATTTGGCCATTGCATTACAGCTGAAAGTACTGCACCATTTGGACAGGCTAATTTGATCATTCTGCTGAACTAGGACAACATTGGATAAATACTTATAACAAGATACTAATAGTTCTCACTTACCTATGTCAACTGGCTTTAATATTCATACACAAGTAAAGTCTCCCATGAGACTGACAAAAATTGCCAGAGCTGACTATATTTCAAGTCATCCCGGCGGGGTATTGGGTAAAGTTTTCAACCAGCAATAATCACGTCTCAGTAAAACCTCATAGACTATGAAAATGCCGCTGCGAAAGGATGCTAAAGTCCTCCAACATTAAACTGGACCTGGTTTAGCACTCACAACAGACATGGTCATCATTTCTCCACCCTCAGGGGGTGTACAGTCATACAGAAGATGCAAGTGATTGGCTTCTTGACCAAACTGACCTTTCCATGAGGTCACAGCTGTACAAGGACCATAAGCCATATGAAACATGATCTATATGTCTTCAATGAGTTATTGCTAGGCAAATGAAGTCTTCAGTCTATGTCAGCCACAGAATATGTGATGCATCTACCTGTCACTCAAAGCCGTCCACTCCTCAATAAAACAGAACGTTAAGCTGTTGAAAACTGTTTATTTTAACCACTATGTCATTGTAATGGACAGGAAATTTGTCAGTAGGGACCAAACTTGTTTTCTAGTACTAAGCTGTGAGCATTCTTCTTCTGCTGTAAATGTGGGCATTTCAGAATAGAAGTCAATGGTGACTGAATGACTTTTGCAGCCAGAATCTTTTCAGAAGGGACCAAACCTGTTTTCTAGTACTAAGCTGTGAGCATGGTTGCTTCTGCTGTAAATGTAGGCATTTCAGAACAGAAGTCAATGGTGACTGAATGACTTTTGCAGCCAGCATCAAGCGGCCATTCCAGGAACTGCAGATTTGGCCATTGCATTACAGCTGAAAGTACTGCACCATTTGGACAGGCTAATTTGATCATTCTGCTGAACTAGGACAACATTGGATAAATACTTATAACAAGATACTAATAGTTCTCACTTACCTATGTCAACAGGCTTTAATATTCATACACAAGGTAAAGTCTCCCATGAGACTGACAAAAATTGCCAGAGCTGACTATATTTCAAGTCATCCCGGCGGGGTATTGGGTAAAGTTTTCAACCAGCAATAATCACGTCTCAGTAAAACCTCATAGACTATAAAAATGCCGCTCCGAAAGGATGACTTAAAGTCCTCCAACATTAAACTGGACCTGGTTTAGCACTTACAACAGACATGGTGCATCATTTCTCCACCCTCAGGGGGTGTACAGTCATACAGAAGATGCAAGTGATTGGCTTCTTGACCCAAACTGACCTTTCCATGAGGTCACAGCTGTACAAGGACCATAAGCCATATGAAACATGATCTATATGTCTTCAATGAGTTATTGCTAGGCAAATGAAGTCTTCAGTCTATGTCAGCCACAGAATATGTGATGCATCTACCTGTCACTCAAAGCCGTCCACTCCTCAATAAAACAGAACATTAAGCCTTAAAACTGTTGAAAAATGTTTATTTTAACCACTATGTCATTGTAATGGACAGGAAATTTGTCAGTAGGGACCAAACTTGTTTTCTAGTACTAAGCTGTGAGCATGGTTGCTTCTGCTGTAAATGTGGGCATTTCAGAATAGAAGTCAATGGTGACTGAATGACTTTTGCAGCCAGAATTTTTTCAGAAGGGACCAAACCTGTTTTCTAGTACTAAGCTGTGAGCATGGTTGCTTCTGCTGTAAATGTAGGCATTTCAGAACAGAAGTCAATGGTGACTGAATGACTTTTGCAGCCAGCATCAAGCGGCCATTCCAGGAACTGCAGATCAGGCCATTGCATTACAGCTGAAAGTACTGCACCATTTGGACAGGCTAATTTGATCATTCTGCTGAACTAGGACAACATTGGATAAATACTTATAACAAGATACTAATAGTTCTCACTTACCTATGTCAACTGGCTTTAATATTCATACACAAGGTAAAGTCTCCCATGAGACTGACAAAAATTGCCAGAGCTGACTATATTTCAAGTCATCCCGGCGGGGTATTGGGTAAAGTTTTCAACTAGCAATAATCACGTCTCAGTAAAACCTCATAGACTATGAAAATGCCGCTGCGAAAGGATGCCCTAAAGTCCTCCAACATTAAACTGGACCTGGTTTAGCACTCACAACAGACATGGTCCATCATTTCTCCACCCTCAGGGGGTGTACAGTCATACAGAAGATGCAAGTGATTGGCTTCTTGACCCAAACTGACCTTTCCATGAGGTCACAGCTGTACAAGGACCATAAGCCATATGAAACATGATCTATATGTCTTCAATGAGTTATTGCTAGGCAAATGAAGTCTTCAGTCTATGTCAGCCACAGAATATGTGATGCATCTACCTGTCACTCAAAGCCGTCCACTCCTCAATAAAACAGAACGTTAAGCTGTTGAAAACTGTTTATTTTAACCACTATGTCATTGTAATGGACAGGAAATTTGTCAGTAGGGACCAAACTTGTTTTCTAGTACTAAGCTGTGAGCATGGTTGCTTCTGCTGTAAATGTGGGCATTTCAGAATAGAAGTCAATGGTGACTGAATGACTTTTGCAGCCAGCATCAAGCGGCCATTCCAGGAACTGCAGATTTGGCCATTGCATTACAGCTGAAAGTACTGCACCATTTGGACAGGCTAATTTGATCATTCTGCTGAACTAGGACAACATTGGATAAATACTTATAACAAGATACTAATAGTTCTCACTTACCTATGTCAACTGGCTTTAATATTCATACACAAGTAAAGTCTCCCATGAGACTGACAAAAATTGCCAGAGCTGACTATATTTCAAGTCATCCGGCGGGGTATTGGGTAAAGTTTTCAACCAGCAATAATCACGTCTCAGTAAAACCTCATAGACTATGAAAATGCCGCTGCGAAAGGATGACTTAAAGTCCTCCAACATTAAACTGGACCTGGTTTAGCACTCACAACAGACATGGTGCATAATTTCTCCACCCTCAGGGGGTGTACAGTCATACAGAAGATGCAAGTGATTGGCTTCTTGACCAAACTGACCTTTCCATGAGGTCACAGCTGTACAAGGACCATAAGCCATATGAAACATGATCTATATGTTTTCAATGAGTTATTGCTAGGCAAATGAAGTCTTCAGTCTATGTCAGCCACAGAATATGTGATGCATCTACCTGTCACTCAAAGCCGTCCACTCCTCAATAAAACAGAACGTTAAGCTGTTGAAAACTGTTTATTTTAACCACTATGTCATTGTAATGGACAGGAAATTTGTCAGTAGGGACCAAACTTGTTTTCTAGTACTAAGCTGTGAGCATGGTTGCTTCTGCTGTAAATGTGGGCATTTCAGAATAGAAGTCAATGGTGACTGAATGACTTTTGCAGCCAGAAATCTTTTCAGAAGGGACCAAACCTGTTTTCTAGTACTAAGCTGTGAGCATGGTTGCTTCTGCTGTAAATGTAGGCATTTCAGAACAGAAGTCAATGGTGACTGAATGACTTTTGCAGCCAGCATCAAGCGGCCATTCCAGGAACTGCAGATTTGGCCATTGCATTACAGCTGAAAGTACTGCACCATTTGGACAGGCTAATTTGATCATTCTGCTGAACTAGGACAACATTGGATAAATACTTATAACAATATACAAATAGTTCTCACTTACCTATGTCCACTGGCTTTAATATTCATACACAAGGTAAAGTCTCCCATGAGACTGACAAAAATTGCCAGAGCTGACTATATTTCAAGTCATCCCGGCGGGGTATTGGGTAAAGTTTTCAACCAGCAATAATCACGTCTCAGTAAAACCTCATAGACTATGAAAATGCCGCTGCGAAAGGATGCTCCAAACTCCTCCAACATTAAACTGGACTTGGTTTAGCACTTACAACAGACATGGTCCATCATTTCTCCACCCTCAGGGGGTGTACAGTCATACAGAAGATGCAAGTGATTGGCATCTTGACCCAAACTGACCTTTCCATGAGGTCACAGCTGTACAAGGACCATAAGCCATATGAAACATGATCTATATGTCTTCAATGAGTTATTGCTAGGCAAATGAAGTCTTCAGTCTATGTCAGCCACAGAATATGTGATGCATCTACCTGTCACTCAAAGCCGTCCACTCCTCAATAAAACAGAACATTAAGCCTTAAAACTGTTGAAAACTGTTTATTTTAACCACTATGTCATTGTAATGGACAGGAAATTTGTCAGTAGGGACCAAACTTGTTTTCTAGTACTAAGCTGTGAGCATGGTTGCTTCTGCTGTAAATGTGGGCATTTCAGAATAGAAGTCAATGGTGACTGAATGACTTTTGCAGCCAGAAATTTTTCAGAAGGGACCAAACCTGTTTTCTAGTACTAAGCTGTGAGCATGGTTGCTTCTGCTGTAAATGTAGGCATTTCAGAACAGAAGTCAATGGTGACTGAATGACTTTTGCAGCCAGCATCAAGCGGCCATTCCAGGAACTGCAGATTTGGCCATTGCATTACAGCTGAAAGTACTACACCATTTGGACAGGCTAATTTGATCATTCTGCTGAACTAGGACAACATTGGATAAATACTTATAACAAGATACTAATAGTTCTCACTTACCTATGTCACTGGCTTTAATATTCATACACAAGGTAAAGTCTCCCATGAGACTGACAAAAATTGCCAGAGCTGACTATATTTCAAGTCATCCCGGCGGGGTATTGGGTAAAGTTTTCAACCAGCAATAATCACGTCTCAGTAAAACCTCATAGACTATGAAAATGCCGCTGCGAAAGGATGCTTAAAGTCCTCCAACATTAAACTGGACCTGGTTTAGCACTCACAACAGACATGGTCCATCATTTCTCCACCCTCAGGGGGTGTACAGTCATACAGAAGATGCAAGTGATTGGCTTCTTGACCCAAACTGACCTTTCCATGAGGTCACAGCTGTACAAGGACCATAAGCCATATGAAACATGATCTATATGTCTTCAATGAGTTATTGCTAGGCAAATGAAGTCTTCAGTCTATGTCAGCCACAGAATATGTGATGCATCTACCTGTCACTCAAAGCCGTCCACTCCTCAATAAACAGAACTTAAGCCTTAAAACTGTTGAAAACTGTTTATTTTAACCACTATGTCATTGTAATGGACAGGAAATTTGTCAGTAGGGACCAAACTTGTTTTCTAGTACTAAGCTGTGAGCATGGTTGCTTCTGCTGTAAATGTGGGCATTTCAGAATAGAAGTCAATGGTGACTGAATGACTTTTGCAGCCAGAAATCTTTTCAGAAGGGACCAAACCTGTTTTCTAGTACTAAGCTGTGAGCATTGTTCCTTCTGCTGTAAATGTGGGCATTTCAGAATAGAAGTCAATGGTGACTGAATGACTTTTGCAGCCAGCATCAAGCGGCCATTCCAGGAACTGCAGATTTGGCCATTGCATTACAGCTGAAAGTACTACACCATTTGGACAGGCTAATTTGATCATTCTGCTGAACTAGGACAACATTGGATAAATAATTATAACAAGAAACTAATAACTCTCACTTACCTATGTCAACTGGCTTTAATATTCATACACAGAGTAAAGTCTCCCATGAGACTGACAAAAATTGCCAGAGCTGACTATATTTCAAGTCATCCCGGCGGGGTATTGGGTAAAGTTTTCAACCAGCAATAATCACGTCTCAGTAAAACCTCATAGACTATGAAAATGCCGCTGCGAAAGGATGACTTAAAGTCCTCCAACATTAAACTGGACCTGGTTTAGCACTTACAACAGACATGGTCCATCATTTCTCCACCCTCAGGGGGTGTACAGTCATACAGAAGATGCAAGTGATTGGCTTCTTGACCCAAACTGACCTTTCCATGAGGTCACAGCTGTACAAGGACCATAAGCCATATGAACATGATCTATATGTCTTCAATGAGTTATTGCTAGGCAAATGAAGTCTTCAGTCTATGTCAGCCACAGAATATGTGATGCATCTACCTGTCACTCAAAGCCGTCCACTCCTCAATAAAACAGAACATTAAGCTGTTGAAAACTGTTTATTTTAACCACTATGTCATTGTAATGGACAGGAAATTTGTCAGTAGGGACCAAACTTGTTTTCTAGTACTAAGCTGTGAGCATTCTTCCTTCTGCTGTAAATGTGGGCATTTCAGAATAGAAGTCAATGGTGACTGAATGACTTTTGCAGCCAGAATTTTTTCAGTAGGGACCAAACCTGTTTTCTAGTACTAAGCTGTGAGCATGGTGCTTCTGCTGTAAATGTAGGCATTTCAGAACAGAAGTCAATGGTGACTGAATGACTTTTGCAGCCAGCATCAAGCGGCCATTCCAGGAACTGCAGATCAGGCCATTGCATTACAGCTGAAAGTACTGCACCATTTGGACAGGCTAATTTGATCATTCTGCTGAACTAGGACAACATTGGATAAATACTTATAACAAGATACTAATAGTTCTCACTTACCTATGTCACTGGCTTTAATATTCATACACAAGGTAAAGTCTCCCATGAGACTGACAAAAATTGCCAGAGCTGACTATATTTCAAGTCATCCCGGCGGGGTATTGGGTAAAGTTTTCAACCAGCAATAATCACGTCTCAGTAAAACCTCATAGACTATGAAAATGCCGCTGCGAAAGGATGCCTAAAGTCCTCCAACATTAAACTGGACCTGGTTTAGCACTCACAACAGACATGGTCCATCATTTCTCCACCCTCAGGGGGTGTACAGTCATACAGAAGATGCAAGTGATGGCTTCTTGACCCAAACTGACCTTTCCATGAGGTCACAGCTGTACAAGGACCATAAGCCATATGAAACATGATCTATATGTTTCAATGAGTTATTGCTAGGCAAATGAAGTCTTCAGTCTATGTCAGCCACAGAATATGTGATGCATCTACCTGTCACTCAAAGCCGTCCACTCCTCAATAAAACAGAACGTTAAGCCTAAAACTGTTGAAAACTGTTTATTTTAACCACTATGTCATTGTAATGGACAGGAATTTGTCAGTAGGGACCAAACTTGTTTTCTAGTACTAAGCTGTGAGCATGGTTGCTTCTGCTGTAAATGTGGGCATTTCAGAATAGAAGTCAATGGTGACTGAATGACTTTTGCAGCCAGCATCAAGCGGCCATTCCAGGAACTGCAGATTTGGCCATTGCATTACAGCTGAAAGTACTGCACCATTTGGACAGGCTAATTTGATCATTCTGCTGAACTAGGACAACATTGGATAAATACTTATAACAAGATACTAATAGTTCTCACTTACCTATGTCAACTGGCTTTAATTTCATACACAAAGTAAAGTCTCCCATGAGACTGACAAAAATTGCCAGAGCTGACTATATTTCAAGTCATCCCGGCGGGGTATTGGGTAAAGTTTTCAACCAGCAATAATCACGTCTCAGTAAAACCTCATAGACTATGAAAATGCCGCTGCGAAAGGATGACTTAAAGTCCTCCAACATTAAACTGGACTGGTTTAGCACTACAACAGACATGGTGCATAATTCTCCACCCTCAGGGGGTGTACAGTCATACAGAAGATGCAAGTGATTGGCTTCTTGACCAAACTGACCTTTCCATGAGGTCACAGCTGTACAAGGACCATAAGCCATATGAAACATGATCTATATGTTTTCAATGAGTTATTGCTAGGCAAATGAAGTCTTCAGTCTATGTCAGCCACAGAATATGTGATGCATCTACCTGTCACTCAAAGCCGTCCACTCCTCAATAAAACAGAACGTTAAGCCTTAAAACTGTTGAAAACTGTTTATTTTAACCACTATGTCATTGTAATGGACAGGAAATTTGTCAGTAGGGACCAAACTTGTTTTCTAGTACTAAGCTGTGAGCATGGTTGCTTCTGCTGTAAATGTGGGCATTTCAGAATAGAAGTCAATGGTGACTGAATGACTTTTGCAGCCAGAAATCTTTTCAGAAGGGACCAAACCTGTTTTCTAGTACTAAGCTGTGAGCATGGTTGCTTCTGCTGTAAATGTAGGCATTTCAGAACAGAAGTCAATGGTGACTGAATGACTTTTGCAGCCAGCATCAAGCGGCCATTCCAGGAACTGCAGATTTGGCCATTGCATTACAGCTGAAAGTACTGCACCATTTGGACAGGCTAATTTGATCATTCTGCTGAACTAGGACAACATTGGATAAATACTTATAACAATATACAAATAGTTCTCACTTACCTATGTCCACTGGCTTTAATATTCATACACAAGTAAAGTCTCCATGAGACTGACAAAAATTGCCAGAGCTGACTATATTTCAAGTCATCCCGGCGGGGTATTGGGTAAAGTTTTCAACCAGCAATAATCACGTCTCAGTAAAACCTCATAGACTATGAAAATGCCGCTGCGAAAGGATGACTCCAAAGTCCTCCAACATTAAACTGGACTGGTTTAGCACTTACAACAGACATGGTCCATCATTTCTCCACCCTCAGGGGGTGTACAGTCATACAGAAGATGCAAGTGATTGGCTTCTTGACCCAAACTGACCTTTCCATGAGGTCACAGCTGTACAAGGACCATAAGCCATATGAAACATGATCTATATGTCTTCAATGAGTTATTGCTAGGCAAATGAAGTCTTCAGTCTATGTCAGCCACAGAATATGTGATGCATCTACCTGTCACTCAAAGCCGTCCACTCCTCAATAAAACAGAACATTAAGCCTTAAAACTGTTGAAAACTGTTTATTTTAACCACTATGTCATTGTAATGGACAGGAAATTTGTCAGTAGGGACCAAACTTGTTTTCTAGTACTAAGCTGTGAGCATGGTTGCTTCTGCTGTAAATGTGGGCATTTCAGAATAGAAGTCAATGGTGACTGAATGACTTTTGCAGCCAGAAATTTTTCAGTAGGGACCAAACCTGTTTTCTAGTACTAAGCTGTGAGCATGGTTGCTTCTGCTGTAAATGTAGGCATTTCAGAACAGAAGTCAATGGTGACTGAATGACTTTTGCAGCCAGCATCAAGCGGCCATTCCAGGAACTGCAGATTTGGCCATGCATTACAGCTGAAAGTACTACACCATTTGGACAGGCTAATTTGATCATTCTGCTGAACTAGGACAACATTGGATAAATACTTATAACAAGATACTAATAGTTCTCACTTACCTATGTCCACTGGCTTTAATATCATACACAAGGTAAAGTCTCCCATGAGACTGACAAAAATGCCAGAGCTGACTATATTTCAAGTCATCCCGGCGGGGTATTGGGTAAAGTTTTCAACCAGCAATAATCACGTCTCAGTAAAACCTCATAGACTATGAAAATGCCGCTGCGAAAGGATGCTCCAAACTCCTCAACATTAAACTGGACTTGGTTTAGCACTCAACAGACATGGTGCATCATTTCTCCACCCTCAGGGGGTGTACAGTCATACAGAAGATGCAAGTGATTGGCTTCTTGACCCAAACTGACCTTTCCATGAGGTCACAGCTGTACAAGGACCATAAGCCATATGAAACATGATCTATATGTCTCAATGAGTTATTGCTAGGCAAATGAAGTCTTCAGTCTATGTCAGCCACAGAATATGTGATGCATCTACCTGTCACTCAAAGCGTCCACTCCTCAATAAAACAAACATTAAGCCTTAAAACTGTTGAAAACTGTTTATTTTAACCACTATGTCATTGTAATGGACAGGAAATTTGTCAGTAGGGACCAAACTGTTTTCTAGTACTAAGCTGTGAGCATGGTTCTTCTGCTGTAAATGTGGGCATTTCAGAATAGAAGTCAATGGTGACTGAATGACTTTTGCAGCCAGAAATCTTTTCAGAAGGGACCAAACCTGTTTTCTAGTACTAAGCTGGGAAATGGTTGCTTCTGCTGTAAATGTGGGCATTTCAGAACAGAAGTCAATGGTGATGAATGATTTTGCAGCCAGCATCAAGCGGCCATTCCAGGAACTGCAGATTTGGCATTGCATTACAGCTGAAAGTACTACACCATTTGGACAGGCTAATTTGATCATTCTGCTGAACTAGGACAACATTGGATAAATACTTATAACAAGATACTAATAGTTCTCACTTACCTATGTCAACTGGCTTTAATATTCATACACAAGGTAAAGTCTCCCATGAGACTGACAAAAATTGCCAGAGCTGACTATATTTCAAGTCACCCGGCGGGGTATTGGGTAAAGTTTTCAACCAGCAATAATCACGTCTCAGTAAAACCTCATAGACTATGAAAATGCCGCTGCGAAAGGATGATTAAAGTCCTCCAACATTAAACTGGACTTGGTTTAGCACTTACAACAGACATGGTCCATCATTTCCCACCCTCAGGGGGTGTACAGTCATACAGAAGATGCAAGTGATTGGCTTCTTGACCCAAACTGACCTTCCATGAGGTCACAGCTGTACAAGGACATAAGCCATATGAAACCATGATCTATAGTTTCAATGAGTTATTGCTAGGCAAATGAAGTCTTCAGTCTATGTCAGCCACAGAATATGTGATGCATCTACCTGTCACTCAAAGCCGTCCATCCTCAATAAAACAGAACGTTAAGCTTAAAACTGTTGAAAACTGTTTATTTTAACCACTATGTCATTGTAATGGACAGGAAATTTGCAGTAGGGACCAAACCTGTTTCTAGTACTAAGCTGTGAGCATGGTTGCTTCTGCTGTAATGTGGGCATTTCAGAATAGAAGCAATGGTGACTGAATGACTTTTGCAGCCAGAAATTTTTTCAGAAGGGCACCAAACCTGTTTTCTAGTACTAAGCTGTGAGCATGGTTGCTTCTGCTGTAAATGTAGGCATTTCAGAACAGAAGTCAATGGTGACTGAATGACTTTTGCAGCCAGCATCAAGCGGCCATTCCAGGAACTGCAGATCAGGCATTGCATTACAGCTGAAAGTACTGCACACCATTTGGACAGGCTAATTTGATCATTCTGCTGAACTAGGACAACATTGGATAAATACTTATAACAAGATACTAATAGTTCTCACTTACCTATGTCACTGGCTTTAATATTCATACACAAGGTAAAGTCTCCCATGAGACTGACAAAAATTGCCAGAGCTGACTATATTTCAAGTCACGGCGGGGCGGGTATTGGGTAAAGTTTTCAACTAGCAATAATCACGTCTCAGTAAAACCTCATAGACTATGAAAAATGCCGCTGCGAAAGGATGACTTAAAGTCCTCCAACATTAAACTGGACCTGGTTTAGCACTTACAAACAACAGACATGTGCATCATTTCTCCACCCTCGGGGGGTGTACAGTCATACAGAAGATGCAAGTGATTGGCTTCTTGACCCAAACTGACCTTTCCATGAGGTCAAAGCTGTACAAGGACCATAAGCCATATGAAACATGATCTATAGTCTTCAATGAGTTATTGCTAGGCAAATGAAGTCTTCAGTCTATGTCAGCCACAGAAATGTGATGCATCTACCTGTCACTCAAAGCCGTCCACTCCTCAAAAAACAGAACATTTAAGCCTTTGTGAAAACTGTTTTTTTAACCACTATGTCATTGTAATGGACAGGAAATTTGTCAGTAGGGACCCAAACTTGTTTTCATAGATAAGATGTGAGCAGCATGGTTGCTTTCTGGGGCTTACCTGTGTAAATGTGGCATTTCAGAATAGAAGTCAATGGTGACTGAATGACTTTTGCAGCCAGCATCAAGCGGCCATTCCAGGAACTGCAGATCAGGCCATTGCATTACAGCTGAAAGTACTGCACCATTTGGACAGGCTAATTTGATCATTCTGCTGAACTAGGACAACATTGGATAAATACTATAACAAGATACTAATAGTTCTCATTACCTATGTCAACTGGCTTTAAATTCATACACAAGGTAAAGTCTCCATGAGACTGACAAAAATTGCCAGAGCTGACTATATTTCAAGTCATCCGGCGGGGTGGTATTGGGTAAAGTTTTCAACCAGCAATAATCACGTCTCAGTAAAACCTCATAGACTATGAAAATGCCGCTGCGAAAGGATGACTTAACGTCCCAACATTAAACTGGACTTGGTTTAGCACTTACAACAGACATGGTCCATCATTTCTCCACCCTAAGGGGGGTACAGTCATACAGAAGATGCAAGTGATTGGCTTCTTGACCAAACTGACCTTTCCATGAGGTCACAGCTGTACAAGGACCATAAGCCATATGAAACATGATCTATCTTCTCAATGAGTTATTGCTAGGCAAATGAAGTCTTCAGTCTATGTCAGCCACAGATAATGTGATGCATCTACCTGTCACTCAAAGC
>NW_022603011.1:0-25327 GCF_008692095.1 Etheostoma spectabile
TTTTTACTATGTTGAGGACTGTGTTTCTGGACTGTGGGGAGGTTTTTACAGAGTCTGCTCTTATTTTTGTGTGCTGGCTACAACAAACTCAATCCAAAGAAGTGCAACCTGTTGAATTTTATTGTTGGTCAGGCCAAACTATGGATCTAAAAAAGCAGGAAGAACCAGGTGGACAATGTGTCTGGCCGAGGGCTGACGGACATGTTTGTCTGTCTGGTGAAGGCCAGGGTGTGGGTGGACTTCCGCTTCATGTCTCTGATGAGGGACATCAGGGTTTTTGTGGACCGTGTTGTTTTCACCAAGGCGGTGTGTTCGGTGCGGGGGGAGGGGGGGGGGGGGGGGAGCTCGTCTTCCACTCTGTGTTTTCTGTGTTAGTGTTTGATATTAATATTTATTTTGTGCATTTGTGAAGCAATGACATGTTGGTAAAGATTTGGAAAACGTCTTATTTATTTGGTAAAAAATGTTTCTAAAAATCAAAAATCTCTCTCTCTCTCTCTCTCTCTCTCTACCTGTCTGTCTACTACTGACTGTGTTTAGCTGTGTGTGTGTCTCTCTCTCTCTCTCTCTCCTCTCTACTGTCTGTCTACTACTTGAACAGAGACATCTCTTAGGTCCTAAAACCAGCCTCTGGAGACTCCACCAGCTGACTTCTCTATTGGCTGTAGAACAGGAGACGTCCCTATTGTCCGAAACCAGCCTCTGGAGAATCCACCAACTGACGTCCTCTATGGGCTGAAACAGGACACGTGTCTTAAGTCCTGAAACCAGCCTCTGGAGACTCCACCAGCCGACTCTTCATTGGCTGTAGAACAAGAGACGTCTCTTACGTCCTAAAACCAGCCTCTGGAGACTCCACCAGCTGACTCTCTATTGGCTTTGAACAGGAGACATCTCTTATGTCCTAAACCAGCCTCTGGAGACGCAACCATCTGACTTTTCTATTGGTGGTGAACAGGAGACGTGTCTTACGTCCTATAACCTCCTCTGGCGACTCCACCAGCTGACTTCTCTACTCCAACGCGTTGCCAGTTCATACCAATGAGACAAGACAAGACGGTCTCATAGCAATACTCTTTTCTAACTTTCGTCTTCCAGGGCGGATACCACTTGTAGCGTCTTAGGGATAGTGATGGTGAGACTTTGCTACCACTGCATTTCTAGTTGAGATGAAATGGGTAAATCATTATTTATTTCTCTAATATACATTCTCTGAATTCATTGGGCTATTTATTAGGAAAATAACGTTTTGATAGGCTGTTAATCGGCGTCGTCATCAATCCTGAAACAGCTGAGTTTCCTGCTGAGGATTTAACCCTCGGTAACCATCTGGCTGAAACGAGTATCCGGTACGGATAAGGCACTTTTGCCGAGTACAAGTATAATACGAGTAATATGAGTCAATATCTGTACGCGGATTGAGTAAGTCACCACTGACTGTCTCCGTTCTGTGATAGGCTAGTCACAGTGCTAGTCCCAGCGCCTCTCCAATACACTAATCTGTGATAGGCTAGTCCCAGCGTCCCTTCCCTATACTATTCTGTGATAGGCTAGTCACAGCGCCTCTCTATTACACCATTCTGTGATAGGCTAGTCCCACGCCTCTCCAATACACTAATCTGTGATAGGCTAGTCCCAGCGCCCCTCCCCTACACTATTCTGTGATAGGCTAGTCCCAGCGCCCCTCCCCTATACTATTCTGTGATAGGCTAGTCCCAGCGCCCCTCCCTACACTATTCTGTGATAGGCTAGTCCCAGCGTCCCTCCCTACACACACAGATTCCTCCTGTTGTGGTGTCCCACCGGCTGTTCTCACACACACTCAGGACACGGAGAAGTGAACGTCTCTCTTCTCAGGTCCGCGGGGCTTTCCCGTTAACATTAGGGTTTCTTCAGCTTCAGGTTTGTTTTTATACTTCGGTTCAAACTAGTACTTAGCAACTTAGCAACCAGGAGACTTCTGGTAAACCGTGGGGATTGTTCAGACATGGTGTTGGTAGAATGCGACTCGCTTGCATCTCTGCCGTCAGAGTTTTTTTTTGTTGTTTTTTAAACTGCCTGCTGGCTCTAACGTTTTTTTTGAGTGTCTGAAACTTCTTGCTGTGTTTTAAAAAAAAATAAAGGCAGTTGCGGTATAAATAAATAATATTACAAATTAAGATACACATACAAACACATCCCGCCCCCCCTCTCTCTCTGTCTCTCTCTCTGTATCTCTTACTCCTCACAGACACACACACTCACACACACCTGTGAAAATAAAAAAGCAACCATATTGTTGTATTTATTGTTGCAAAACTTGTTATATACTGTAGGCCTATATAGTTTGTTTGTTACCATGACAACACCACTGCTCTGAAGCTCAATGCTGATGCTGTCATGTAACTAGTTTTCTAATCAGCAATAAATATAACATTTTCTGATCAACTCATATCAATTGCATGCTTAAAATAATACACGGTTAAAGCCCGCCCATTTCAAGAGAACCGACCCACTTCGGGTTAAATCTGCCCACTTCCGGGTTAGGCCCCGCCCAGTCCGAGTACAGATCGGATACAGATATTCATGTGGTAAACTGATACAGATACAGATAATGCTGTACTCGCTCATCCCTAGTAAACACAAACAAACAAGCATCACACATGAAGGAAAAAGAACAGGTCACATTTGGCAGTTACATTTTTGAGTTATATGGCATTTTAACATGGCCTTCAAATTTTTACACTTTTCTACGTTTTTGTGTTTTTTATTCAATTTTTTTGTCTCTTTTGGGTTTTATTTTTACTTATGTTTTTGTCAATTTTGGTGAATGTTTTTTTTGTCCCTTTTCTGATTGTATTGCTCCCTTTTTCAGCATCTTTAACCCTCCTGTTGTCCTTGAGTCAAATTTGACCCCTTTAAAAAATGTCTATAGGCTATCTGAAATATGTTTTTATTTTTTTTAACCAAATTACCACAAAAAATGGATGGATTCCATACAATGCTCTGTGCAATACAATTGATCACTTCATTCCTCTGATCTTAACTATTATAGTCTAAATAATTCATAATTTCTGCTTTTTACCTCAAATGTTAGGTATAATTCTATAGAAATGAGGTTTTTGATCATGGATTCCAAAAGTAGTGTAAAACTAGTAAGGTGATGTTAGTGAAAACTAAAAAAAAGTCTCAAAAAGGGACAAAATGTCAGTTTTAATCCGTTTTGACTCGGGAGGACAATACAAGGGTTAAAATAACATTGTTTTGTAGCTTTTACCAACATTTGCCACTTTTCAATGTTCTTTTGTCATAGTTCTGATACAGAAAGTTTTGTTAACGGGTCAAATTTGACCGAGGACAACCGACGAGGTCCTTCGGTTTTAAAGTGTCCAGCGGACAGCCAAAAGGATAATTAACGTCTCAAAGTGTCTCATACACTCATCTCATTTCCTGGATCTTTTTCTTTTCTTTTTTTTTCTTTCGGTCGCTGTTGTGCAGCGTCAGCTGTTAAAATCCTTTAATATAGAGAGGTAATAATGACAGTTATAGTATAATGAAATCTGTGTGTCTGTATGGAGAAGGATGTCTCTCAACAAGACACACACACACCTACACAGACGCACACAGATGCATGCGCGCACACACACCACACACACATGCACACACGCACATACACACACACACAGACGTACACACACCGCACACACAAGTGTGTCTCACTATCTTTGTGGGGACCAGTCATTGACATAATGCATTCCCTAGCCCCTTACCCTAACCTTAACCATCAACCTAAATGCCTAACCTTAACCCTCACCCTCACCCTAACCATGACCTAACTCTAACTCTAACCCTAATCCTAAAACCAAGTCTTATTCCTCAAACAGCCCTTTAAAGTTGTGGGGTCCAGCATCTTGTCCCCACAAAGCTGTCAGGACCCCATAAGTATACTGTATCCCAGTTTTGGTCCCCACAAATGTAGTTAAACCTAATACACACACACAAACACACACACATAGACCTACACAGGCACACACACACATACACAGATGCACACACATGCGCACGCACACACACACACACACACACACACACACAGAGACCTACACAGACGCACACAGATGGATGCTTGCACACACACACAGATACACACACACACGGACGCACACACATAGACCTACACATACACAGATGCGCACACACGCACATACACAATCACACACACACACACACACACACAGAGACCTACACAGACGCACACAGATGGATGCTTGCACACACACACAGATACAAACACACACGGACGCACACACATACACACCACACACTCTCTGACCTGCTTTGTAACACTGAGAGAAGAAACAGATCAGCAGGAAGATAATTTAGCAATAGATGAACAGCGGAGATAAATGTTCAGAGTCAGCAGCAGTGAGAGGAGATAAAACACACACACGCACACACACACACATACACAAACACACACGTTACCAACAATCTGAAAAAGTGGCACTTGTCATGGTGGACTTTTAGTTTTAGATATTATTATTAGTAGTAGTAGTAGTATTATATTAGATATTCTGTTTTGCAGAGAGAGAGAATCAAGTCAAGACAAGAAAAAGGAGACATGCCTTATATACTGTACTCCTAAACAGATCTACTGTATATAAAGGATAAATATAAAAATGAAAATTTTGAAATCTTTATTTGTTCATTGTGCAGGATTACATGCTCTCTTTGTTGAAGCCCTACGGCACATCCAGTCCTCTCACAGCCTCGCTGGATAAAGGAACAAATGTGAGCTGAAGGCTCGGCTTTTCTCTGCTTTTTTCTGCTCCCGGAGAGCCGACATTTTGCAGATAATACACACAATAATTTATTTATTTTCAGACTTGATTCAAACTATTTTTGCAGAGCGGCTGTTCATCATTGCGACATCAATGAATCAAGTAAAGTGGATTGAGAATTGATCCATGACTAAGTATTTAAATTCAGTTCCTCCTGCAAAGTTACTTTGAACGTAAACGACACACGCACCGAAATATTTGAATTTGAATTTATAGGTGGGGAAATTACGATATACACTCGGTTTTTGTTAGTAATAATTCATGAAATCATTATGCTATTATTTAGGCAAATAACATTTAGATTAATCCTGAAACTGATGATTTAACCCTTGTGTTGTCTTCCCTCGATCTGCAACTTTGTGTTTTTCTGGGTAGAACTGTTTTTCTGGGTAGAACTTTCAACAATTTTTTTTTTAAACTTCAAAAAATTCTGGGTTGAATTTTTAACATTATATTATTTTTCTACACTTTTTCTTTTGGGCTGAAATGCCCCAAAAATATCTGTTGTGCATACCTGCAATTGCATTGTTTCTGGTCATAATTTTAGATGTATCAACCTAATATTTACAGTCAATGGTCATAACTCATGCACTCTGAGCTTTCAGAAGATTTCCACCTTTGTGTTCTTGAGTACCACGGGGGGAGTTCATATGGACTTGTGTTGTGAACGTGCTAAACATGACCCCTTCTGAAACTAGCCCTGCCAACATCAATGTTGGCATTGTGAGATCATAAATGATGATGTGACATCATCAGTGACATCACAGAGCATTGTCATGAGAGTCTATAATAGGACCCATCAGGTTACTCCCAGCAAGTTGTTTTTTGACAATGCCACGCCGACGCAGACACGCCGCTCGCCCCGTCCGTAGACGCAGGAGGACCCGCAGGTCCCCCCATGTCCACAGACGCAGGAGAGTTGTCCGACGCAGACGCTAGGCAACGCCAATAAACATGTAGCACAGGCATGACATAACAGTACCCTCAGTCATTCTAAGCTTAGTATAGTTAAAAAAGTTATACTTTTTATTTGTGTTAGAAAACAACAAAAAAATGTCAACGAGCTAAACACATGTAGAGCCCGACCGATATATTGGTCGATATTAGGCATTTCCTGATCTATTGGTATTGGAGGACGCTCTACAGCATCCTGTTAGTGGTGGCGTTGTATAGTCTGTCCACCAGAGGACGCTCTATAACGTCCTTGTTAGTGATGGCGATGTAGAGCTTCCTGCAGTCTCGAAGACCAAATACCAAAACAGCAACACTGCCTTCATCAACGTTGCTTGTAAGAGCGACGTATGGAACCATCCACGTTATTTTTTTGGACATTTTGGTTGATAGTCTATGGGTTAGGATGGAGACTGTATATATATTACGGTCTATGGGTTAGGACGGAGACTGTATATATGTTAACGGTCTATGGGTTAGGACGGAGACTACTTCATTGCTGTTGTCAAGCCCCATGGTAAGCACTATTTCATTTTAACGTAGCTAACTTATAGCTACAAATATTTCAACGTTTTTGCATGTGGAAGTTGGTGTTCATCTGACAAATAGCTAGATAAATAATAAGATGTGTTAGCTAGTAAGCTACTTCATGTCATGGTTAAAGTAACAACGCAATAGCCGCCGTTTTCACATGCATTTAAATTAAAATACCCGCGCTCTAGCTATCTAAATGCTAATATGACTAGCCAACTATAACGTTAACAGTAGCCAGTAACGTTAGCCAAGTTAGGCTTAGCTAATTGAACGTTAATCTCATTTAAAAAGGTGAAGAGGTTCAGGGGGCGTTAATATAGCAGGCTAAAATTCATACTTTGTGATACAGTGTCCTGCCTCCCCCCTTGGCAAATCAGATCACAATCTTGTCTTGCTGTCTCCTATGTATGGTCCTTGTGTCCTGCGGCAGCCTGTCCACAAACGGACTGTGGGAAGTGGATTTAGGAGGCTGAGGAGGCGCAGGCAGGACTGCTTGGAGTCTTCAGAGTGGGGCGCGGGGGGGGGGGGGGGGGGGGGAGCTCGTCTTCCACTCTGTGTTTCTGTGTTAGTGTTTGATATTAATATTTATTTTGTGCATTTGTGAAGCAATGACATGTTGGTAAAGATTTGGAAAACGTCTTATTTATTTGGTAAATAAATGTTTCTTAAAAATCAAAAATCTCTCTCTCTCTCTCTCTCTCTCTCTACCTGTCTGTCTACTACTGACTGTGTTTAGCTGTGTGTGTGTCTCTCTCTCTCTCTCTCTCTCTCTACCTGTCTGTCTACTACTTGAACAAGAGACATCTCTTAGGTCCTAAAACCAGCCTCTGGAGACTCCACCAGCTGACTTCTCTATTGGCTGTAGAAACAGGAGACGTCCCTTATGTCCGAAAACCAGCCTCTGGAGAATCCACCAACTGACGTCTCTATTGGCTGAAACAGGACACGTGTCTTAAGTCCTGAAACCAGCCTCTGGAGACTCCACCAGCCGACTTCTTCATTGGCTGTAGAACAAGAGACGTCTCTTACGTCCTAAAACCAGCCTCTGGAGACTCCACCAGCTGACTTCTCTATTGGCTGTTGAACAGGAGACATCTCTTATGTCCTAAAACCAGCCTCTGGAGACGCAACCATCTGACTTTTCTATTGGCTGGTGAACAGGAGACGTGTCTTACGTCCTATAACCAGCCTCTGGCGACTCCACCAGCTGACTTCTCTACTCCAACGCGTTGCCAGTTCATACCAATGAGACAAGACAAGACGGTCTCCATAGCAACTACTCTTTTCTAACTTTCGTCTTCCAGGGCGGATACCACTTGTAGCGTCTTAGGGATAGTGATGGTGAGACATTTGCTACCACTGCATTTCTAGTTGAGATGAAATGGGTAAATCATTATTTTATTTCTCTAATATACATTCTCTGAATTCATTGGGCTATTTATTAGGAAAATAACGTTTTGATAGGCTGTTAATCGGCGTCGTCATCAATCCTGAAACAGCTGAGTTTCCTGCTGAGGATTTAACCCTCGGGTAACCATCTGGCTGAAACGAGTATCCGGTACGGATAAGGCACTTTTGCCGAGTACAAGTATAATACGAGTAATATGAGTCAATATCTGTACGCGGATTGAGTAAGTCACCACTGACTGTCTCCGTTCTGTGATAGGCTAGTCACAGTGCTAGTCCCAGCGCCTCTCCAATACACTAATCTGTGATAGGCTAGTCCCAGCGTCCCTTCCCTATACTATTCTGTGATAGGCTAGTCACAGCGCCTCTCTATTACACCATTCTGTGATAGGCTAGTCCCAGCGCCTCTCCAATACACTAATCTGTGATAGGCTAGTCCCAGCGCCCCTCCCCTACACTATTCTGTGATAGGCTAGTCCCAGCGCCCCTCCCCTATACTATTCTGTGATAGGCTAGTCCCAGCGCCCCTCCCCTACACTATTCTGTGATAGGCTAGTCCCAGCGTCCCTCCCTACACACACAGATTCCTCCTGTTGTGGTGTCCCACCGGCTGTTCTCACACACACTCAGGACACGGAGAAGTGAACGTCTCTCTTCTCAGGTCCGCGGGCTTTCCCGTTAACATTTAGGGTTTCTTCAGCTTCAGGTTTGTTTTATACTTCGGTTCAAACTAGTACTTAGCAACTTAGCAACCAGGAGACTTCTGGTAACCGTGGGGATTGTTCAGACATGGTGTTGGTAGAATGCGACTCGCGTTGCATCTCTGCCGTCAGAGTTTTTTTGTTGTTGTTTTTTTTAAACTGCCTGCTGGCTCTAACCAGTTTTTTTGAGTGTCTGAAACTTTCTTGCTGTGTTTTAAAAAAAAAATAAAAGGCAGTTGCGGTATAAATAAATAATATTACAAATTAAGATACACATACAAACACATCCCCGCCCCCCTCTCTCTCTGTCTCTCTCTCTGTATCTCTTACTCACTCACAGACACACACACTCACACACACCTGTGAAAATAAAAAAGCAACCATATTGTTGTATTTATTGTTGCAAAACTTGTTATATACTGTAGGCCTATATAGTTTGTTTGTTACCATGACAACACCACTGCTCTGAAGCTCAATGCTGATGCTGTCATGTAACTAGTTTTCTAATCAGCAATAAATATAACAATTTCTGATCAACTCATATCAATTGCATGCTTAAAATAACATACCGGTTAAAGCCCCGCCCATTTCAAGAGAACCGACCCACTTCCGGGTTAAATCTGCCCACTTCCGGGTTAGGCCCCGCCCAGTCCGAGTACAGATCCGGATACAGATAATTCATGTGGTAAACTGATACAGATACAGATAATGCTGTACTCGCTCATCCCTAGTAAACACAAACAAACAAGCATCACACATGAAGGAAAAGAACAGGTCACATTTGGCAGTTACATTTTTGAGTTATATGGCATTTTAACATGGCCTTCAAATTTTTACACTTTTTCTACGTTTTTGTGTTTTTTATTCAATTTTTTTGTCTCTTTTTGGGTTTTATTTTTAATTATGTTTTTGTCAATTTTGGTGAATGTTTTTTTTGTCCCTTTTTCTGATTGTATTGCTCCCTTTTTCAGCATCTTTAACCCTCCTGTTGTCCTTGAGTCAAATTTGACCCCTTTAAAAAATGTCTATAGGCTATCTGAAATATGTTTTTATTTTTTTTACCAAATTACCACAAAAAATGGATTGGATTCCATACAATGCTCTGTGCAAATACAATTGATCACTTTCATTCCTCTGATCTTAACTATTAGTCTAAATAATTCATAATTTCTGCTTTTTTACCTCAAATGTTAGGTATAATTCTATAGAAATGAGGGTTTTTGATCATGGATTCCAAAAAGTAGTGTAAAACTAGTAAGGTGATGTTAGTGAAAACTAAAAAAAAGTCTCAAAAAGGGACAAAATGTCAGTTTTAATCCGTTTTTGACTCGGGAGGACAATACAAGGGTTAAAATAACATTGTTTTGTAGCTTTTACCAACATTTGCCACTTTTTCAATGTTCTTTTGTCATAGTTCTGATACAGAAAGTTTTTGTTAACGGGTCAAATTTGACCCGAGGACAACCGACGAGGTCCTTCGGTTTTAAAGTGTCCAGCGGGACAGCCAAAAGGATAATTAACGTCTCAAAGTGTCTCATACACTCATCATCATTTCCTGGATCTTTTTCTTTTCTTTTTTTTTCTTTCGGTCGCTGTTGTGCAGCGTCAGCTGTTAAAAATCCTTTAATATAGAGAGGTAATAATGACAGTTATAGTATAATGAAATCTGTGTGTCTGTATGGAGAAGGATGTCTCTCAACCAAGACACACACACCTACACAGACGCACACAGATGCATGCGCGCACACACACACACACACACATGCACACACGCACATACACACACACACAGACGTACACACACACGCACACACAAGTGTGTCTCACTATCTTTGTGGGGACCAGTCATTGACATAATGCATTCCCTAGCCCCTTACCCTAACCTTAACCATCAAACCTAAATGCCTAACCTTAACCCTCACCCTCACCCTAACCATGACCTAACTCTAACTCTAACCCTAATCCTAAAACCAAGTCTTATTCCTCAAACAGCCCTTTAAAGTTGTGGGGTCCAGCATCTTGTCCCCACAAAGCTGTCAGGACCCCATAAGTATACTGTATTCCCAGTTTTTGGTCCCCACAAATGTAGTTAAACCTAATACACACACACAAACACACACACATAGACCTACACAGGCACACACACACATACACAGATGCACACACATGCGCACGCACACACACACACACACACACACACACACAGAGACCTACACAGACGCACACAGATGGATGCTTGCACACACACACAGATACACACACACACGGACGCACACACTAGACCTACACATACACAGATGCGCACACACGCACATACACAATCACACACACACACACACACACACAGAGACCTACACAGACGCACACAGATGGATGCTTGCACACACACACAGATACAAACACACACGGACGCACACACATACACACACACCACACTCTCTGACCTGCTTTGTAACACTGAGAGAAGAAACAGAGATCAGCAGGAAGATAATTTAGCAATAGATGAACAGCGGAGATAAATGTTCAGAGTCAGCAGCAGTGAGAGGAGATAAAAACACACACACGCACACACACACACATACACAAACACACACGTTACCAACAAATCTGAAAAAGTGGCACTTGTCATGGTGGACTTTTAGTTTTAGATATTATTATTAGTAGTAGTAGTATATATTAGATATTCTGTTTGCAGAGAGAGAGAATCAAGTCAAGACAAGAAAAAGGAGACATGCCTTATATACTGTACTCCTAAACAGATCTACTGTATATAAAAGGATAAATATAAAAATGAAAATTTTGAAATCTTTATTTTGTTCATTGTGCAGGATTACATGCTCTCTTTGTTGAAGCCCTACGGCACATCCAGTCCTCTCACAGCCTCGCTGGATAAAGGAACAAATGTGAGCTGAAGGCTCGGCTTTTCTCTGCTTTTTTCTGCTCCCGGAGAGCCGACATTTTGCAGATAATACACACAATAATTTATTTATTTTCAGACTTGATTCAAACTATTTTTGCAGAGCGGCTGTTCATCATTGCGACATCAATGAATCAAGTAAAGTGGATTGAGAATTGATCCATGACTAAGTATTTAAATTCAGTTCCTCCTGCAAAGTTACTTTGAACGTAAACGACACACGCACCGAAATATTTGAATTTGAATTTATAGGTGGGAAATTACGATATACACTCGGTTTTTGTTAGTAATAATTCATGAAATCATTATGCTATTATTTAGGCAAATAACATTTAGATTAATCCTGAAACTGATGATTTAACCCTTGTGTTGTCTTCCCCTCGATCTGCAACTTTGTGTTTTTCTGGGTAGAACTGTTTTTCTGGGTAGAACTTTCAACAATTTTTTTTTTAAACTTCAAAAAATTCTGGGTTGAATTTTTAACATTATATTATTTTTCTACACTTTTTCTTTTGGGCTGAAAATGCCCCAAAAATATCTGTTGTGCATACCTGCAATTGCATTGTTTCTGGTCATAATTTTAGATGTATCAACCTAATATTTACAGTCAATGGTCATAACTCATGCACTCTGAGCTTTCAGAAGATTTCCACCTTTGTGTTCTTGAGTACCACGGGGGGGAGTTCATATGGACTTGTGTTGTGAACGTGCTAAACATGACCCCTTCTGAAACTAGCCCTGCCAACATCAATGTTGGCATTGTGAGATCATAAATGATGATGTGACATCATCAGTGACATCACAGAGCATTGTCATGAGAGTCTATAAATAGGACCCATCAGGTTACTCCCAGCAAGTTGTTTTTTGACAATGCCACGCCGACGCAGACACGCCGCTCGCCCCGTCCGTAGACGCAGGAGGACCCGCAGGTCCCCCCATGTCCACAGACGCAGGAGAGTTGTCCGACGCAGACGCTAGGCAACGCCAATAAACATGTAGCACAGGCATGACATAACAGTACCCTCAGTCATTCTAAGCTTAGTATAGTTAAAAAAGTTATACTTTTTATTTTGTTAGAAAAAACAACAAAAAAATGTCAACGAGCTAAACACATGTAGAGCCCGACCGATATATTGGTCGATATTAGGCATTTCCTGATCTATTGGTATTGGAGGACGCTCTACAGCATCCCTGTTAGTGGTGGCGTTGTATAGTCTGTCCACCAGAGGACGCTCTATAACGTCCTTGTTAGTGATGGCGATGTAGAGCTTCCTGCAGTCTCGAAGACCAAATACCAAAAACAGCAACACTGCCTTCATCAACGTTGCTTGTAAAGAGCGACGTATGGAACCATCCACGTTATTTTTTTGGACATTTTGGTTGATAGTCTATGGGTTAGGATGGAGACTGTATATATATTAACGGTCTATGGGTTAGGACGGAGACTGTATATATGTTAACGGTCTATGGGTTAGGACGGAGACTACTTCATTGCTGTTGTCAAGCCCCATGGTAAGCACTATTTCATTTAACGTAGCTAACTTAATAGCTACAAATATTTCAACGTTTTTGCATGTGGAAGTTGGTGTTCATCTGACAAATAGCTAGATAAATAATAAGATGTGTTAGCTAGTAAGCTACTTCATGTCATGGTTTAAAGTAACAACGCAATAGCCGCCCTTTTTCACATGCATTTAAAATTAAAATACCCGCGCTCTAGCTATCTAAATGCTAATATGACTAGCCAACTATAACGTTAACAGTAGCCAGTAACGTTAGCCAAGTTAGGCTTAGCTAATTGAACGTTAAATCTCATTTTAAAAAGGTGAAGAGGTTCAGGGGGCCGTTTAATAGCAGGCTAAAATTCATACTTTGTGATACAGTGTCACTGCCCTCCCCCCCTTGGCAAATCAGATCACAATCTTGTCTTGCTGTCTCCTATGTATGTTCCTTGTGTCCTGCGGCAGCCTGTCCACAAAAGGACTGTGAGGAAGTGGATTTAGGAGGCTGAGGAGGCAGTGCAGGACTGCTTGGAGTCTTCAGAGTGGGGCGCGCTCTGTGAGCCACATGGGGAGGACATCAACAACTTGGTTGACTGTATCACAGAATATATCAAGTTCTGTGAAAACACCACCATGCCCTCCCGGACTGTACGTTGTTTTCCCAACCATAAGCCGTGGATCACCAATGACTTGAAAGTCCTTCCTAATGAGAAGAAGAAAGCTTTCAGGTCATGGGACAGACATGAGCTCAGGGAAGTACAGCACAGACTGTGGGATTAACTGAGGGAGTGTAAAAATATCTACAGGAGGAAGCTGGAGGCCAGTCTCCAGCAGAACAACATGAGGGAGGTGTGGACAGGGATGAAAGAAATGACCGGGTGTGGGGGTAGAAGAGGACAAACACCAAGCAGCTGGGACAGAGCAAACAAGCTAAACTGTTACTTCAATAGGTTTAGCTCACAGCCATCCCCTGACTCCTCCACCACTCCACCAACCCCCTACACCCCCTCATTGCCTCCTCCCCCCCTCCTTTGTTCCCACACCTCCCTCCTCACTCCCCTGTAGTCAGCCCTCCTGCAGTCAGCCCACTCCCCCCACCACCACTACAGCACATTTCCCCTCCCCCACTGACACTTCAAGCACCACCCCCTGCTTTACATTCACACCTGGCCAGGTGAAGAGACAGCTGGAGAAGCTCCACCAGCGCAAGGCTGCTGGCCCGGATGGCATCAGCCCCAGGGTCCTGAAAACCTGTGCCAGTCAGCTGTCTGGTGTTTTCCAGTACCTCTTCCACCCGAGCCTGAGCTTGCAGAGGGTGCCGCTGCTGTGGAAGACGTACTGCCTTGTCTCCTATTCTGTTCACCTTATACACCACAGACCTCCAGTACAATTTCACCTACAGAAGGTATCTGATGACTCTGCAGTTGTTGGGTGTACAAGGGATGGACAGGAGGGAGAGTACAGGGCACTGGTGGATGAATTTGTGGAGTGGTCTGGTAAGATTCATCTGCTGCTGAACGTGGATAAGACCAGAGAGATGGTGATTGACTTCAGGAGGAAGGGAACGGCTCCGCAGCCCCCTTGCATACTAGGAAGTGACATGGACAAGGTGGAGGAGTACAGGTACCTGGGTGTCAACATCGACAACAGACTGAACTGGAAGGTCAACAGTACTGCTGTTTACAAGAAGGGGATGAGCAGACTCTATTTGCTGAGGAAGATGAGATCCTTCAATGTGTGCAGCAGAATGTTGGAGATGTTCAACCAGTCTGTTGTGGCCAGCGCTCCGTTCTCCTCCGCCATCGGCTGGGGCCGCAGCATCGGAGCCAGCGACACAAACAGACTGAACAAACTGATCAGGAAGGCTGGCTCCGTGATCGGCTGCAAACTGGACATGTTTGAAGCTGTGGTCTGGGTTATCATGGACAACCAAGACCACCCTCTCCACCCCCAACTGGTCCAATAGAGGAACAGCTTCTCTAATGGCGTTTTTCCACTGCTGGTAACGGCTCGCCTCGGCTTGGCTCGGCACGGCTCGGCTCGCCTCGGCCCATTCTATGTTCGTTTTCCATTGCAGATTGCGTAAAGCCTGAGCGTGGCTGGTCACTATAGCAACGCGTGATGACGTAATTTTCAGCGCGACTCACAACAGCACGTCGGCTACTCGCCACAGCCAGAAGAAATGTTTTGTTTCAAAAGAAGCTGAAGGAAGCAACAAAAATCACCGCTAAAAAAACGGGAGTTTGGGAATTCTGACGGAGTTCAGACGTCGACATGACGGTTGTTCGCCGACACAACAGGGTAAGTTAAGTTTCCTGGTAACGTTAGCTAACATTTGCATGTGTTCAGCGTCGCAGTCAGTATTTACTATACGCTATAAGTACATGAACAACCATGATTACACACCAACATGACTGATGCGGACTGTTTGTGTTTTAGAGCATTCACGCTTTGTAAAATCGCCGCCGCAGAACGTCTGGTGGGCGATGTCCGACCGGTGAAACCTCTGGTTCTGACTACTGGGCTTCGTATAATCTGTATGAGAGTCACGGACAGTCTTATGACAACGACTGGGATGCATCTGGGACAGCAGAGCCAGGGGGACACTGTCACAGGGTGCAGAGGAAGAAGACCGGGATGTTTGGGAGGTTTGATGCGCTACTTTGAAAAGCTAAATAAAAACCTTTGTTATATATATTGTCTTGTTTTTTAAAGTAACAGTGTGCAATATTGGAAACGACATGAAGCCCCTAGTAGCCCGAACAGTTGAAAAGTGAGAATAGTGCAGAGAGTGGATAATCTGTCGGTGTCGGGCTAGATTTGTTTTAAATGTCCCGTCTGTTCTGGACACACACTCCGCACTCTTGTTTGCTAACAACGCGGTCATAAGTGACGATTCTCTCCGACCAACCAGCAGTCTGCAGGTAACCACGTCACCTTTTGGTATCGCCTCGGCTCGCTTGGAACCTCGATTGAGGTAGTACTAAAAAAAGTACCTGGTAGCAGGTCCCAGGGACTTTTTTTTGTAATGGAAAACCAAAAAAAGCGAGTAGAGCCGTGGCGAGTCGAGTAGATACCACGCAGTGGAAAACCGCCATAAGAGGCTCCGACAGCTTTGATGTTGCACGGACCGCTACAGGAAATCATTCCTACCACAGGCAATAAAACTCTTTAACATGTCATCACTGGGTGCTAGATGACACTTTTAGACACCACCACACTGGACCAAGGGCAACCTGCACAATTGGTTCATTTACATATTAGCAAACATTAAGCATATTACTTAAGCAGTTGCACATTTTGTTTTCCCATCCTGTATATATTTAAATATTTGTTCTTATATTTTATTACTATTATTATTTATATTATTTCATATATACTGTATGGTTGTATATTTTTTCCTAGTATCTCTTTTATAATAATATTCTGTGTTGTGTGACTATTGTAATTGTGCTGCTGTAACATTGTAATTTCCCATTTTTATGGGATCATAAATATCTATCTATTTATCTATCTATTATAAGGTTTTACTTTTACCCTGCTTATCACCAAAATTATATTATGTAAAACAGTTTAGTAACACTGTTTGTCGTTTCTGTACACTCAGCATTAAATCTGGTTAACAATTGATTTTAAAAACGGGGTTCTGCGTGCCAACGGTCATAAAACATCATTATTAGACGGTGCCCGTTTTAGTTGGCTAATGTTAGCCTTCAAACCACCCTAATGACCATTGTCACCAGTCCTTTTAACATCATGTTTTTACTGATATATCACTAACGTTGATTAGCAAACTAGCTACCTATATAAAAATTTAAAAAAAATCCAACAAACTAGCGTTAGCTTAATGTAGTTACTGACCAGTCACTTAACTTTATGTTTTACTTTTTGTTGAAGCCAAACTGACCATAAGCCTAGCTAACGTTACATTAAACTGACATTAGAAAGTTATAATCGGCTTTAACAGGGACTAAATACGTTGGATGGACACAATGGACATATTGAATCCCAGCTAACAATTTTTGGTTCCCAGAACAGTCTGAAAACATTCGTTTTCGGTTGCGGGAACATTCCCTGAAGGTTAGGTTTGGTTGTGTTGTGGCTGTGTGTTTGTTAATTGGAAAGTTTTCTTGACGTTCTGGAAACGTAAGTTTTTGGTTACATCAAACAATCTCAGAACATTCCCCTAACATTATCTTAACGTTGCAACCTTTAGCGAACGTTCCCCTAACGTTAACCTGACAATGCAACCTTTAGTGAACATTCCCCTAACATTATCTTAACGTTACAACCTTTAGAGAACGTTGCCCTAACGTTATATTAAAGTTGCAACCTTTAGCGAACGTTCCACTAACGTTAACCTGACATTGCAACCTTTAGCGAACATTCCCCTAACATTATCCTAACGTTGCAACCTTTAGAGAACGTTACCCGAACGTTAGCCTAACCTTGCAACGTTTAGAGAATGTTACCCAAACGTTCTTTTTTACATTCCTCTAACCTTTACAAAACTTTAACCATGATACCAATTGTATTATTACTTTAAACTTAGTAGGAATTAATGAAAAGCCAAACTTGATGGGATTTAAAACTTTCATAACAATATAAAAAATTACAAAACATATATACAATAATCAGAATCCGTTTTATTGGCAATATAGACACAAGAGCGCAAATTTAGTGTGCAATGTGGAATGAAATAGTACCGTATTTTAACATATATGTAAAACTGGACTATAGTCGCCTTCATATGGTAGGTGTCCGTTATGTTAACGGTAACACATTAGTTTATCAACTACGCAATAGCACACAGAACTACCAGGGCGTGGATTAGTAAATAGGCTACCATTGAAAAGCCTCTCAGACACTCAACTCTTTTGCCCCTTTAAAAAAAAAGATAATAAAACAAAGACGGTTAGCTCCATGGTATAACACTGAAACTCGCAAATTAAAGCAAATATCACGGAAAGTTGAGAAGATTTTGAAAATGAAAATTGAAAAATTCTATGTACCACAGTACTTTAAGGTAGCTGTAATTAAACCTCTTCTAAAAAAGCCCAACCTTGATCCAGATGTTTTAGCCAACTATAGACCTATATCCAACCTTCCATTTCTCTCTAAGATTCTTGGGAAAGCAGTCGCCAAACAGCTGTGTGACTTTCTGCATAGCAACAGCTTATTTGAGGATTTTCAGTCAGGATTTAGAGTTAATCATAGCATAGAGACAGCAGTGTCTCGAGATAACTCTTGTTATGAATTGATACTATAAATAAAATTGAACTGAAAATTGAAATATATATCACACGTAGACTACCCCACTGTGTAACAGTGACCAATGACTGGTGTCTTGTTAAAGCATGCATTACATATCGTCATACGTCTCCTTTCCTCATGTTTAAATTATGCATAAATATTCAGATGGGACATTTGACCCCCACGGAGATCGTCATTATTTCATATCTGACCTGCAGCCTTTTAATTTCATAATAACTGCAGAGGCCTCTTTTGGGAGTGAATTGAAAGCTCAGTCCTTCTCAGCTGGCCTAAAAAGAAAGAAACAAAGGTTGGATATGTCATTCTAAGACTGAACAAGTTGACAAAAGCAAGAAAATTTCATAACTAACTCTGTTTTTTCTGATAAAAAATATTGATAGTTTGATTATAATCAATAGTAACTCTATTATTATTATGAACATTACATAGAAGAATTTCAATTTACCGTCTGTGTGAGGCAAACTTCAGCGCTTGCCCAGCGCGGGAAAGTTTCTTCTGGGAGGCCGCTAGAGTAGAAGTCAAAATGAAGCAAAGTTACTAGTTGACTACTAGTCAAATTACAACCTTATCAGCCAAGCTAAGCATACTACTGATGTGAACAATAAAATAACACTTGTCTGTTATAACCCTGCAGATTGTCCGGTCCTGGAAGGCCTTCTTTGCCTTTCTGCCCCACAGGCATTACTGTTTTAGAACATCATTGGTTGGCATTTGCCGTAGCATGCGACAGATGGCAGTACATCCAGTTGAACAAAGTTGCTGTAAAACATAGAAACAAAAATTATACAAGTAGAACAAAGTGGAGAGCTTGTATAATCACATTTTGTAAGAGAAGTCGTTCAGTTATAATATAATTGCAATTATATAGTGTTAGTCTTAGGGCAGGACTACAGCCACTTAATTATTAGTTCCTCCTCTCCTGTTGACCGAGACTCTTGTCAAACTCCTGCAGCTCTGTGACTGTTGAGCAGGTCGACAGCAACATGTCATTGAATGGAGCAGAGGGAGGTGACGGGAGCTCCCTAAGAGATTGAGCAACTCATCCATCTTTTCCTCAAATGTATCCATGCGGGTGACGGGTGTCCTCATGGCTATGAATAAAGGAATGCTGTTAGTTTTGTTGTTATACATTGTATACTTATGTGAACAACTTAAGTGAGTATTCTTACTTCTCATTTCCATCTGCATGGTTGAGCCACCTCCCTTTGTGTGATGATGTTCTGCTGTTAACAACAACAAAAAAGTTAAAGTTTCTCTCAAGTTCCTTGTCATGCAATTGTATTTAATTGGAAAAATTCAAAGCCAATGTACCGTCAACTGGGTCCAAAGCTGAAGTGGCAGGCTGAGCTTCTCTCTTCAGCTCTGGGCGACCGGCTGGTTTCTTGTGTGGTGTTGACTCATCAAAAAAAAAGTAGATATGAATATTGGTCAGTTCATTTATGGTAGGTTTCTTGCACATTCCATTGCAAAAGATGAACCTATGCTGTTACGTTTAAACAATTCCAGACACACGCTTTGTAACGGAATGCTTTCTTGTTTGTGGAACAAATTCATCTGAAATAAAAGACCATACAATTTGTACTAATTGCAAAAATAATATTTATTTATGTACTGTACACTACACTACAACTACTTAAAAACGGACTGAAAAAATAATTTGTAACAAGAACGCAAGCATGTTAACATGATGACACAAAACATACAATGCGACAGCAGACACGCTGTGCCCAGCAACAAACAAAGGGAAAGATATATGCAATCCATTTAAAGCACAACTCTGGCCTCGCCTTTTGAACAGGAGTGCTAGGGGCCTTTCTGTGATAGAATCAAAATCAACATTTTTAAAACACTAAGAAGGCTCGACACAACATGAGACTTAGCTCCAAGTCTCACCTGGGGCTCAACACATAAACTCAGCATTAAGAACATTGTTTGTGCACAAAGAGTTTACTAAAAAGAAAAGATTTTTAGCAACTCACTGCTTGACTAGCATAGCAAGATGGGGGGAAACACGTCTACTAAAGTGAGTTGTACCTGAATATAACAAAGCCATACGAGTTTGGTTTGGTTCAAAATAACCTTAGAGAACCATAAACTAACGTTCCCTAAACGTTCTGTGTTAGTGGGGATCACATTTGACTTTGAGATCAATGCAATTGTCATAATAACAACTAATTTAATTGGTACTTTTCCACTTCATGTTTAAAGCAAGGGTAACTTTGGTAAACTGTTGGTTGTTTGTTTTTTGCTTGTTTGTTTTTAAATTCTGCTGTTGATCTCTGTGAGAAATGGTTGGCTTTATCAGAGGACCTAATATGATTTAAAAATAGAATAAAAATTATAACTTTTCAACTATACTGAACTTAAGAAATTGAGGGTACTATTATGTCATGCCTGTGCTACATGTTTATTGGCGTTGCCTAGCGTCTGCGTCGGACGACTCTCCTGCGTCTGTGGACGTGGGAGGACCTGCGGGTCCTCCTGCGTCTGCGAACGGGGCGAGCGGCGTGTCTGCGTCTGCGTGGCATTGTCAAAAAACAACCTGATGGGAGTAACCTGATGGGTCCTATTTATAGACTCTCATGACGATGCTCTGTGATGTCACTGATGATGTCACATCATCATTTATGATCTCACAATGTCATCATTGAGGATGACTGGATCAGAAAAATAACGTTGTCTGAATTTGAAAGCTCCACATAATTGGCAAAAGTTACATAATCTGTCCTCGGAATAGGCGTCTGCTTGGGACCCCAAGTGGCCCCCAAGGGACTTGAAATGTCCCACAAGAGAGCTTAACCTTCCTGTTGTCCTTTTGTAAAAGTTTCTATATTAGAAATTTGGTTTTCTTTCAACCAAAATGTTCAAAAGAATAATATGGAAGGCTCCATACGTCGTCCATACATCAGTTCACTACTTCTTTGTATTCGGGTGTTTTATTACATTTTACATTTATAGGATTTGAAAAAGAATGATGAAAAGATTGTTGAAAAAAGTGACAAAAATGACGGGAAAAGCTTAAAAAACATTGGGGAAACAAACCAAAAATGTCAAAAAAGAGCAGAAGAAAGGTGACATAAACATTGGGAAAAGGGGAAAATACTAATACAATTTTTGAATTAAAATTAAAATTTTAATTTGAAAAAAAAGTTGTGTAGTAGGCAGGAGGACAACACAAGGGTTAAATTCAGGGTGTGATATCAAAGAGTCAATGGATTTCCTGTTTAACAAATGCAGGCTTGATACACTTTTCAATATATTGGAACATTGAGGTGATATCAATGACTGAATCATGGAACGTGTCAACATCACCAAGTTAAACGGTCTGTCAGGATGTTTTTTATTTTACATTCAAAACCCACTTTTTGTTTTTTACTCATTCAATTCAATTCTATTTTATTTATACTGTCAAATCACAACAGAAGTTAAATTCAGGGTCTATTTTTCTAGTTTTACCACATCTGGTCTCGAAGAAATACCAAAAACAGCAGCACTGCCATCATCAATGTTGCTTGTAAAGAGCGACGTGTGGAACCCTCCAGGTCATTTTTTTGAACATTTTGGTTGATAGAAACCCTAATTTCTAACTTTTAGAAAATGGGTCAAATTTGACCCCAAGACAACAGGAGGGTTCTTTATTTATATTATTTTATTAATTTATTTGACAGGGACAGTGTACATTAATTAACATTGCTGTAAATGCACCAGAATTAGCCAAAAGGCTATTTTTCATCCGTTGTCCCTGGACAGATCTTAAAATTGTCTACCTAAGAAACAACAACAATAAGAAGATTACAGTCAACAACACAAATATAAAAAGTAGTAAAACAGATAAAACTCTTCAAATCCCATTGATAAATACAGTGTACAAATATAATACAGACATTAAAAGAAAAAAAAATACTACACATTGACAAAATAGAGACACAAGTGGCAGCATGGTTGGGTTGAGTGAAATAACATATTCTTATTAATGCTGACATGTCTGATGTGTTATGAACCAGTTTTTTAGATCTTTTTTGAACAGAGAGTAAGTGGTGAGTTCTCTGATGTTCTGAGGGACAGAGTTCCACTCCCTTCCTGCTGTGACTGAAAAGGCACTCTGACTAAATGCACTTCTCCGCAGACAACAACTCTTTCTCCTCGGGCCGACCCTTGTGTTAGTCTCTGTGTGGAGTTCCTTATGGTCACAAACTGACTGAGTGGAGGAGATGACAGACCATGGATGATTTTGTATAACAGACAGAGCTTTCAAATTTATATATTACAATGTTATTCTTCTGATCCAACCATTATCAATGTTGGCATTGTGAGATCATAAATGATGATGTGACATCATCAGTGACATCACAGAGCATCATCATGAGAGTCTATAAATAGGACCCATCAGGTTACTCCCATCAGGTTGTTTTTTGACAATGCCACGCAGACGCAGACACGCCGCTCGCCCCGTTCGCAGACGCAGGAGGACCCGCAGGTCCTCCCACGTCCACAGACGCAGGAGAGTCGTCCGACGCAGACGCTAGGCAACGCCAATAAACATGTAGCACAGGCATGACATAACAGTACCCTCAGTTCCTTTAAGCTTACAATAGTTGAAAAAGCTATACTTTTTTGTGTGACATCATCAGAGTATAAATACATCTCCATAGTTTTACAGAGTGAGACATCTCACTTGTTTAGATAGCTAGCTAGATACATACATACATACCTTATTCATCCTGAAGGAAATATCAGGCATCCAGTAGCAAGACAACCATAACACAACAAACACATACACACACATATATCAACATATACACACATATCTCTCACAGAAATGCAATGACCATGATAAGGTGAGATACTATGGTGTGTAATGATAGTGCAGTAGATTATTATTAAATATTAACTATGACTATAAAACATAACCTAAAAACTGAATAAGAACACTATATAACAGGGAATAAGTTATAAGATGCAGATGAGGATGTAGATGTGGTCTAATTCTTGACCACAAGTTGACTTGTAAGGGTATCAACAACCGCATCTCCATGAAATGTTCTGTGATGTCACTGATGTCACAAATCCTTTTCAACCAAGACTTAGTTCAATCACTAGTGACATCATAGAGTTCTATGATGTCACCATTGTGTCAGAAAAACAGTGTGGAAAAAGGGTCCCATTGTTTTTTGACGACGTCACGCAGACACGTCTGCGTGACGTTGTGCGTGACAACCTGATGGGAGCAACAGGTGCCATTTACAGACTCTCATGACGATGCTCTGGGATGTCACTGATGATATCAGATGGGGTCGTGTTTATGTATCTGTCGGAGTAACCGTACGTACACACCGCCACCAACTTGAGCTGCAAAAAAGCTCTGGCCGCCCCGCCAATGACGCTTGTCAAAAAGTATGGGGAAGCTTTTTGACGCTTTGGCCGCTCGGACGGGCCGGTGTTCTTTGTTCGGGAGAAGCACACGCTGCGTGTGCCACGGCCAATACACTGACACTAAAAACCTTTATAAATTACATGTATAATGACAGAAGTTGTTAATTGGTCGTAGCTGGGTCTGTTAGCAGTTAGCTTGCTCGTTAGCTGCTGAACTGTAGCGGCATGTAAGCAGAGCGAGCAGCCGCCAGACTAATCCTAGTGAATCTAGGACTTCATTGTGATCGGCAGGTTACGTTAACTGGTCCCTATGTACAAACAACTAGGGGTGATCCAAGTATCCGGCTGAAACGAGTATCCGGTACGGATAAAGCACTTTTGCCGAGTACAAGTATCATACGAGTAATATGAGTCAATATCCGTGCTCGGATTGAATACAAATCCTCAACTGGCCACGCAGCGTTTTGTGATAATCACAGCACCCCCCCCCCCCCCCCCCAACCCGCTCAGATCATCCACACACACACACCGAACAAGGAGAAATGCGCTCCCTCGCTCTCTCTCTCTCTCTCTCTCTCTCTCTCTCTCTCTCTGGTCTGCGGATCTGTTCCGTTAACGTTTAGGGTTTCTTCAGCTTCAGGTTTGTTTTTAACTTTGGTTTGTAGTCCTTACATAGTAACCAGTAGATTTCTGGTGAACGTGGGGTTTGTAGTCCTTACATAGTAACCAGTAGATTCCTGGTGAACGTGGGGTTTGTAGTCCCTACATAGTAACCAGTAGATTTTGGTGACGTGGGGTTTGTAGTCCTTACATAGTAACCAGTAGATTTCTGGTGAAAGTGGGGTTTGTAGTCCTTACATAGTAACCAGTAGATTTCTGGTGAACGTGGGGTTTGTAGTCCTTACATAGTAACCAGTAGATTTCTGGTGAACGTGGGGTTTGTAGTCCTTACATAGTAACCAGTAGATTTCTGGTGAACGTGGGTTTCAGACATGCTGATTGGTTTAAATGCAACTCCCGTTGCGTCTCTGCCATCGGAGATTTTTTTTTTTTACTGTCAGCTGAGCAAAGTTAAAAAAAGAAAGTTATATTGAGTATGAAAACTCTTGTTCATTACATTTTACTTCATATTGCAACCGCATGTGTTGTATTCATTGTTGCAAAACGTTCTGTTTATAGTTTGTTTGTTACCATGACAACACCATTGATCTGAAGCTTGATGCTGTCATGTAAATAGTTTTCTAATCAGCAATAAATATAACAATTTTTGATCAACTCATATCAATTGCATGCTTAATAACATACCGTTAAAGCCCCGCACATTCCAAGAGAACCCATCCCACTTCCGGTTAAATCTGACCACTTCCGGTTTAGGCCCCGCCAGTCCGAGTACGGATCCGGATACAGATAATTCATGTGGTAAACAGATACAGATAATTCTGTACTCACTCATCCCTACAAACAACGTTATATTATAAACATAGGTTTAGCAACGGCGATTATGAGCTTGTCCTCAGAAGAATGTTTTGGTAGCAACAAAAGTTTACATCGTATGCTTCTCCGGGATCAGCCAGCGCGAAGGACTCTAAAATCCGATTGGTTGCTGGCGTTAGCCGCTGACTACGTCATATTCATTACCATAAAGTTTGAAAATTTCAACTTTCAGATTGACGCTCAACACGCTAAAAACACCCAAAACGCCACGCACACTGCTGTGCGTAAATGTACACACATGGACATATGATGGAAGCCTTATAACATGCTCAGTCTAGCTAGAAACATAAAATTATAAGTTTTAATGATGGTTTGACTCTTAGTTAGTTAAGTCTTTTCTATGGGCCTGTAAGG
>NW_022603013.1:0-27845 GCF_008692095.1 Etheostoma spectabile
TTTTTGACATGACTTTTGTATTTTCTCTCCTCTCGCTCTCGCTCTCGCTCTCGCTCTCTCGCTCTCGCTCTCTCTCTTATAACAGAATACTAAGACTTTTTTGACATACTATGAAATGTTGACTTTTTTTTTTGACATACTATACCAGTGACTTTTGACCATACTAGATTGTGGCACACAATGAACTATCATCTTTTTTGACATACTAATGCCATGAACTTTTTTGACCATTACAACAATTTTTTTACTCTTTACTATCAATAAATTAAGCGATTTTTGAACAATATACCGGTGGACAGGCATCTTGGATTTGAAATTTGAATTTTAAATAAGATGGCCAAAAAACATCCAGTCACCTATGTAATGTGAGATTTTAACATTGGATTTGTGTGACTCCTAGTGGTAGTTAGAGAAAAAGAAAAAAGAATGGACTGAAAAAGCTACAATTTTCACAGGGACAGTCACAGAATACTTTGACAAAAAGAGTAACCTATAAATCTTGGATCATTCATAATATGATAACAACCTGGACACCAAATCCAAAGGAATAACGTCAGGTCAACACGAGGGGTTTTAATGTAAAAATAAATCCTGAGTTTCAGCTACAAATACAGGGTTCCTGTGTTTGAGATGAGATCAGCATCTACAATTCACAAGCCACCTCCAGCTACAAAATGAAACATTATTCTAAAAAAAGTAAAAATATAAATGTAGATAAAAATGTGTAAAAAAAAAAAAAAGTAACAAGGTCAATGCTCGTACCTGACTATTAAGGTTTAGAAAAAACATGTTTCATTTGAAAGACTTAAAAAAAAAAGTGAAAACATACATTTCAAAAGAATAATCTCAATCGATAATGTGACAGGCAATTCAGCTTCACTCTTCAGCAGGTGCTACCTCAGTTAAAAGTGCGATAACATTGTGTCAAGAAAAAAAAAGAAACAGTTATAGCCTTGGTGAGTACAACAAAATGCAAAACAAAAAGTAATACTGAGGCAAAATGCTGAGGATTGAAAACTGTAAAGTAATCTTAAAGTCATCTCCCACAAGGGGCAGCAACATTTATTTAAAGCCACAATCCCCATGGGAACTGACGGCCCACGGTCCATCCACATGGGTTGTTGGAGGGATGAGGTAAGGTGACAAGCATTACCGTTCATCTGGAACAAGCTTAGTAAGGTATGCACACCAATAAGAAACATTTTTACTAAAGACTGAGACAACAGATAATGACAGTGTCAGTGCATTTTACCGTGCTTAGAAGGCATCTAAAGTTACATTCCTCGTTAACAGCAAACAGAAAATGCAATTAATAAGGATTGGCCTTCAAAATAATATTTATATTATATGTAATAGTCCCAAGAGTCATCAGTACACACCCATCAGCTGTTCACTCTGCATTCAGGAAAACATTATGTCATCCCAACTTTTACGTTTCAGTTTGAGTGTCAAGAAATGTTTGAATATAAATAATATTGGTTCCATGTTCCCTTGTTCTCAATGCTCACATGTACAGTATCAAAATACAAATATTTAAAAAGAAAACAGTCTAAAAAACCAACCCACAATCCCTCTGGAGCGTTCATAACCATGGCAGAGGCAAGCGAGGTATGATGACGCCGTGGCTCCATTCTACACAACAAAGGGTCCCCCCCCCAACATTATTCCCATCATGACACTCCTTTGCTGTAAAATACTCCATAAATAAAAGTTGTACTAAAATAGAGTTTTGTCGTTCGTCAGCATAAAAAAAATTAAATCCAGTGTGTCCGTCATACAACCACACCTTTCCCTTGATGTCCAGCTTGGCGTTTTCACTTGCTTTATTGGACTGCTCCTCTGTGAGAGTGATGTAAGAGTACACCAGGCTGCCCGCAATACTGCAAAACACAGACAGTGACCATGTGTGAGAATACAAACAGTTCACACTCATGCAAGAACTCGTAATGAAGCTATGTGCATCTTAATGTTGGCGCTTAATCTAACTCTGAACAACTAAGAAACTGGTTTTAGGATTAATGTCATAGAGGCTACAAAAAAAAGTTCCCCAACAGTTGCAGGCAAAATGACATTTGGAAATCATTGTATCTAACATGTTGCAGCACATCATTAGTCATTACGTCATCAAAGTTCCAAACAAGAATTAGCATGCACATAGAAATTCCTGCAGCCAACAGGCACATAGCATCTCTAACATCAGTGTCATCAACGGTGCCAAATGTATTTAGGAGTTCACCTTTTAGGGAGGACCAGTCTTACACAATATTAGTGGACCCTTCCTTCCTTCCTCAGTTGTTTAAAACCAGAAATGAGAACAATCTTTAAGCTAACAAGCTACGTGCATAATGAATGAGGTTTTCATGAAATCCATCCAATATATAGCATGGCTCTATGGATGGAAAGCCTGGCTTAAAACGACACTGTTATAGTATGGTATTTACAGTTCTTGCTCATGTTTATATACACACTGCCACAGTGAGTCGATCTGCTGTGTGACCATACAATTCCAAATGTATGTCCAATAGGTGAGGGTTTGTGTTGGAGGAAAACTCTACTTCCAGAAACCCTGGGTGTACGGCTGGGCAGTACATAGATATATTTCCAACGAGATATAGGATAAGACAATACCGTTTCTATCGATAGAGTTTGATGTTGTGTTTCATAATACATTTACATTTCTCTTCTCTTAAACTCTCCACACGACCCTGCCCCCACTCGCTCACAGGCTCTCCTGTACGGTGGAGGGAGACACAGCGCCGACCCACACTGCAGACATTTTCCTACATTTTGAAACTGTTATTTGCCCAGCTGTAAATTTTTTTTAAGCAGGAGAAAAAAACCTGTAACTGTACCAGTGTTTCCACTTCTAATGTTCTGTTGTGGTAGCCGCCACGGTGAAGAAAACAAAAAGAAAAGAAAAACAGTAGCTTCTGGATGCAACGTTACATATAGTTCTATGTGCAGAGCGAATGAGAAGGCGGCGAGAGATAAGACCCGTGACCAATTAACATAGTTCATAGAAATGCAGCGCAGTGATCATACAGACATTTTATGCATGTATGATGTGCATGCAACCCAAGCTGCACTCGTTCATGATTCATCTGTCACTACAGAATCCAGACTGCAGTGTAGTTTATACACTTCACGGTGTAAAGAAACAATCGGCCTTATGATCATCATGTGTCGCAGCTGTGCATATTAAAATGGGGAAGCATGCATTTTATTTTCATCACTCTGTTTTAAAAGTGCATGTAACATTTTGCATGTGGCTTTGACTTACAACTGAACATTTAGCCCACTTTGTAAAAAGCACAGAGATATATATTGTGGATACTCTGTACAAATACAGATATCATTTTGTTTTTGTCCATATCGCCCCAGCCATACCTAGGTAAAAAATATATCCATCTATGAAGATAACTAGACATTTCAGCATAAATTAGAAAATAGACCACGTATACCTGATATTCAAACCTATGAAATTAGTCCAAGAGAAAATGTAGTCTCCACTGAACACCATCCCAATGTATGTCACCAGGACATTCTGCAAAATAAAGAAAATATGAATGAAGTCAATTACGTTTTTTTTCCTTTTTTTTCTTTTAGTGTATTTAACTATTACTTCCCACTAATTTAAAGTTTACCTTGATGCAGCCCACGATCGTAGTTGTTAATGCAGAGTTGTATTGTGTACAAAGCACGGTGGAATACATCAGAACAAACCTGCAAAAGAACCATGTTATCATATTACACATGAATCAACACTTTGCATGCATAAAGTCAGTGTTTCACAATGTTGATGCAACATGATAGACACATGGCCATTGTGAGCTTCACACTCAGTAAAGCAATTGCCCAGAATGGAGATTCCAGCCACTGATGATAATACGGTGATACTACAAATATTGGGTGTAACCCAGATGTTCAATTCTGGCACAAAACACTTTCCCTGCCCAGGCATGCATGTCACACATAAGCCTTGGCCTGTATTCTTACCCCATGATGCAAGAGAGGAGGAACTGGGTGAGGAAGAACATGTCTGACCAGCCATCATATTCCACCGCCTGACAACAGAAACACAGCATGAGTAATAATGTAATTACACATGTACATACCCGCAACAGCATTTAAAAAACAAACAAAAACAACAGAATAAATATGTAAGCTATTGTGGATTACAAATCATTTGAGTTTAAATATTTGTTTGTTAAAAAAAAAATCAATAGTCATTCCTTAATGACGTGTCTGGTCTGGCAGAAAATAAATATTTGATTAACTGAGCACTGCAGGGTTGTTGATCATATTTTAGAGAGTGTATAGAATTAACCCCAACATACTTACAAATTCAACACTAAGATTCCAGAAGCTTTAAAAAAAAAAAGGTAGTAGTCTGTGTCATTACAGAGGTTTTTTAGTTAAAGGAGGCTGTAGGCGCTGCTGTAATAACTCTACTAGGTGCATAATAGCAGCTTTGTGCCTTTCTGGCTGCTGGGCCCCAGCTTGGCAAACCAGAAGGTCTCTGCCAACACTAACCAACTCACAGACAGCCCATATTTACGGCACACACCCATGCTTAGACATATATGCACTCACTTCAATGTATCTGCCAAGCTAGAGGTTTAAATGAAGATAATTAGAAATAGAGCTTATAGAGATAGAAAGCGTCAAACTATGTACCTTTTGCATATCTCCAGTCACATGAGCCAACAGCAGAGTGGGAATTATCATAAATAACGCTTATAATACAACAATCCATATTTCCCCAGCTCCTGTGAGAAAGAACATAGAAACAGATGGGCAGGGAGCAACAGGACCATGAAAAATAAGCAGAGCCAGAACAGAGGGGGTATTGACTAGTCTTTGAGTGCATTCCTCACTAACTAGCATACACACTAGCGTCATGCGTGGCCAGCCCAACGCACTACGGACGCCGCTTCATGTGGCTCCGTCACTCACTCACACACTCACACACTCACACACACACGTCTTGTGCCTATTAGCAGATGGTGCTCTCACAGACTAAATCTGGACCCCGTTTGCTGTAACACTAGAGCTGAGCAGTCTGCTCATGTGACATAAGATACTTTTTATTTGACTCAACAGTTAAACTGTATTAACTTGACTGTTTAAAATAATTTTAAAAAAAAATAGAAAATGCAAAAGAAATAGAAAAGCAGCACAACTTGTATAATATACTGGAGTAATAAATGATATTATTCTTTGCATATATATATATATATATATATATATATATATATATATATATATATATATAAAATCAAATTAGTGGGGAATGAAAAGAACCAACCCATGGTGTTTGTGTACACCGAGTACCTTTACGCCAGACGCTGAAGGACCGCTTGGGTTCTCTGTATTCACCAACATCAGCTCAATGCCAAAAACAGCTCCAGCCCAACAATGGTTACTATTCATCAGATGGTGCTGCCACATACCTTTGCATCTAATTTTTGCTTCACATAGGCTCCGTTGGCTGCAGTCAGCACGTCGTTCAGGAGAATGAACACGTAGCCTTGCAGGTCAAAAGACAGGTCAGAACTGTGATGAGAGAAAACAAAAGAAAGTGTCCGGGCTGTAAATACGTGTTCTGTCACTAAGGATTTAACTTTGGGCTTGCTGTTTCAGAGGGGCTCCTTTAACTACAGTTCTAGAACTATGTCTAATGACCCTGAAGATAATATCACTTTAGTGAGGACATATATCAGGAGAAGACAACCCTTTGTTGTGGAGGTAATTCTGGTTTGGGACACCTGGATGTAGTAGGACTTACCTTGCGGCTATAAACGCCCGAGGATCATTGTAAATACTGTCAGCTGGACTGGCCTGGAGAATTTCTTCCTGCCAAAAGGTCAAAGACAGTAGAGCAATGAAATTCTATCTGGCTGCTTTGAGCTGTAAAGAAAAGCCTCAATAAAGTACAAAGAGGAAGGCTTGGTGTCCCACTGAGAAAAGAAAACAGTAAATGACTGAGGAAAAATCTTTCCCGTGCGATCTTACTTGAGAAGAAGTACCTCAGCCAGCATTGTGAATAAAATGGAGAACCTCCGGAGGACTGTAAACATCGGCAGACTGGTGGAAAAGGACAGAAATTGCTTTAACTTGGTCAAACATCAATAGCCATGCCCAATGAACTCACAGTGTTACTAACTCAACTTCCATTTCACCATTTTTCGAGTAGTAGTAGATTATCTGAACATATAAAACATTAAAATAAAAAATGTATATACATACATTCATGCATACAAATATATATATATATATATATATATATATATATATAATTAAAATGACAGATAAATAAGGTCATGTACTTCTCAGCACAATCTTCCAAAAATGATTGAAAGTCATTCAAACAAAAAATTCCCATGTTCAAAAAGGAGTAGGAAGAAGTTCATAAACAACTTATCAGGTCCTACCCCTTTCTCTACTTTTATCCTTTAGTAAATACAAAATCTTATGCTTCACTTACTACACATCATAGACACAGATGCAAAAATACAGTACATACCCACACACATTTATACAGTTTTTGTATCTTTTCTTCCCTTTCTTCTTGTTTCTATACCATCTATCTATAGCATATTAAATAATAACACATCCATACTAGACTTAGTCTATAGATATATTCGTATATAGTTGCCAAGAAACCATACAGTCATTATACAATACTATCACTTCAAAACCAATCCAGCCTAGATGGGAGGACTTACTTTAGCCTTTTGGTACCGAACAGACCAGTGATTTGGTTTCCCACATACAGGAGAGGTAGAGGAAACGTCTGTAAAACCAGGTAAACATGAATGAAAAAAACGCTCATGATCATGATGGAAACTGTAAATAGTTGTACTGATTGATGGCTAGGTGGTCTCACCTTGCGAGGTATACTCTCATCGCAGTCTGGGAAGCTGATCACCTTCGCAGCCTTGCCCACCCACAGAACAACCACTGTGGCCAACATCTGCACACACATTAAATAGAACATTACGTTATCTCTGCCTGCTTTCAGGGACTGATGTGGGTTTGGAAATTCGTTGTGCATTCAACTTACTTGTCCAATTCCGACACATATTGATGAAGGGAACCTGAAACAGCAGAGTTGAGTCCCCGTTACAACCAGTGAATAGAGTACGGTGTTGCGAACCTAACGTTACTTTATTAGCCAGTGACAAACGTTAGGCTGAAATATAGCTTTACAAAATGCTACCGTATATTATGCTCTCCTATTTCAGGCTGTACACAACCTCGCCAGTCAAAAGTTGCCGTTAGCTAACTAGCTAATAGGCTCAGCCGCTATCTAGCCAACACAACTTCCAGTTGCTAGGTTAACCGTTAGCTCCCATGGTAGCTCCTCTACTAACTCTATAACCAACATAAGCGTTAGCAAAACCGTTACCTGTAGTTGGTGAGGACACTTTTGTTCACCACGACGATGAGAAATGAGCTCACACCGTAAAACCCAGCGGCAAAAAGCTTCACAAACAGCGTCAGAGGTCTGTCCGCCATCCCCGACGAGTTCTCATTCCTCTTTGAGTGTCTGCTCTTCCCCTGCCATCACTTCACTGGCTCGCTCGGCCAGCGCTACACACCCACACGCGCACAGGCGCGCGCGCGCGCGCACAAACACACACACATACACAAAACACGAGAACGTCGACGTTTCCCATCTTCCGCCTCATGTCTGAGCATCACATAGCATTAAACTAATTTAAAGCGTAGGTTATTTAATGTCACTAAAATAAACGACAAAGCTAGCTAAAGTCTGAGAGAAAGCAGTAACAGAGCTGCCAACTTTTCCCAAAACCTTGGAGTGAGATTTGGTGGGGCCAAACCAAATTTTGCCTAGTACAAAGCAATTTCTTTGGCTCTTTCAGCATCATTATCCTTCAGGGTTTAAATTGGGATTTGTTATGTATGGGGGGGGGATGGGGAGGCTCTCCTTTGGGGGGTCTGGGGGTATGCCCCCTGTTAGAAAAATCTATCAGGTGTTCTTTGATTTCATGAGACAAAGAGAGGCTGAGGGTCCAGTTGAGAATTAAGAAAGGGTTTTATATCCTTTAGCGAAGGGAAGCAAGCATTTAACCGAAGCTGTGATCTAATTATACATGACCACCAGACGAAGGCCAGCTCCTTGACCTGACCTCGTGTCAAGGCCCATGTGTATTTTGGCAGGTGGCTGTGGGATAAAAACATGACGTGTCTCTGATAAGAAATGTGTCTCTGCCATGTGCCACGTTGCCAAACAGACAGCAGAGTTGTTGAGTCAAACCCTCATTCATTTCTTTTGGAAAAGAAACTGCAGGGGACAGCACATCTGAGTCATGTCTGGGCTGAATGCATCTCTCGGCTACTTCTTGGCTGTTGTCATTTCTGCGGCCTTGGTCTCAACACTCCTTAAAAAATGGCCACGGTTTAGATTGATTTTGGAGTTCGCTTCCTCTTTCATGCTGGTGGCATGTCGGCTGGAGGTGCAGACCATTGTGGATGTGGGGGAGTGGGCCGGGGGCTTGGGTCCTGATGTGACTTTCACCATATTGTTTGTGGTTCTGCTGACCCACGGTGTGATCTGTGGTGGTGCCTCAGGGAACCCCACCTGGTTGTGCTGGAGTTCCTGCAGCTGGAGGCCACCACCCTGCCCACTCTCCTTGCTGTTGCGGCCCAGTTTCTTGGGGCCCATCTAGCCATTCTTGTAGCTGCATACTACTGGAGTCTGGAGCTACAGACATGCACATGATCAAAACCTGATGTTCAGAGAGTGCAGCCCATCTCTGCTGGTCTCGGCGCTTCACGGGTTCTTTACAGAGTGTGTATGCACGCTCTTCCTTCTTCTAGTCCATCTAAACCTGAGACGCAGACCTGCTCTGATCCGAGTGCCCCTCATCGCTGTCCTCCTCACTTTCCTGTGCTATACAGGTAAGTTTCAAGGGACCTTCATCATCACTGGTAAAAAAGTAGTAGCTTTGTGCTTTTAAATATGAGAAAGTAAGTGCAGGGAATGATTGGATAACAAAACAGAATTTTTCATTTCAACTTTGCTAATAAAACAAAATATTATAGAAATATGGGAACCCACTGGGAAATCAGGCGAGTCTTCTCTCTGTGCAGTACCATCTGAGATCACTGTTTCCGTGCATCTACACAATGTGTTGCCGGTTACTTTAAACAGACCTTTTTTGCCTAAAAAAAGCTACCAGAAGCACTAAACGATGAGTTCCTTGGACTCCACATTGGTAATAACAATGATAATAATAATAATGTATTCCTTTATTAATCCCACAAGGTGAAATTACAATTTTGTATTAGACATGCATGTGATCCTCAGCTGCACGTGTTATTCGATAAAAGGTATACATCTGCCTCCCCTTTATTTAATGAGGAAAATGCACATTAATCAACATTTCTGTAAATGCGCCACTGTACAATCGGCTATCTGTAGTCCTACCTAGCATGCATGTCTTAAAACTGCTCAAAAGTTTAAAAGCATCATAATACAGATTGACTAACATACGCTTTATTTGTCTGTTCTTTTTCTGCAGCCAGAGGCTACACCTCAGCCTACATGAATCCCTCCTTGTCGTACGGCCTCACCTTCCACTGTCCTGGATTTACCTTCACAGAGTACGCAGCGGTCTACTGGCTGGGCTCTCTCACAGGTACTCAGCATTACAATGAAACATACTGTATATGTTAATTCTTTTAAATTGAACACACTGTTTACAATTAACGACTTGTTTTCTAGGCATGACTCTGGCCCTCATCTTGTATATGGGCCACATTCCAAGGATCTTTTCCAAGAACCTAATATATTCTCAGAAGACACGTTCTCGAGTGCCAAAAGGGGACAAAGGAGAAAAAAAAATATGAAACTACACTTGTTTTTTTTTTTATAAGTCAACCTTTTAAGTAAAGTAACTGACAACAAATTGTTAATGGCGAAGAGATTTTTACTGTACAGAAAATAAGGGTAAAAGATCATGTTGAACTCATTCGGTAAATTCATTCTTCCATTCTTGTCGGCATCTTTTTAATAAAAGCATTACTATCAATAAAGTTGTACTTTTTGAAAAAAAAAAAAAGAACCATGTCTCACCGCCAATGCTTGTTCCTTTAAAGCACAATCCTACACGTGTAGCACACCACACGGTGGCCATCTGTTGGAGGCATTCAAAATCCCCCTGTACACCCCAGGAAGACGCTAGATTTTTTATCACAGAGGCCAAAAAGTTACTAAATCAATGAAAAATAAAAATACTAAAACATTGCAGATTTATGTAACATAATAGTTACACCTATGTTAAATGTCACAGTCAGAAAGAGAAGTGCTGCTACGTGCTGGCGGCGCTCTGGGCAGCGCTGGGTTTAGAAGACACATCGGGCTTTTTGTCTTTTGGCTGTTTTTTAATAGAAGGTCCTGGATCTGTGGGTGAGAAAGAATAAATAATGTTCAGTTGTCCTTTTCAAGTCTTTATTACCTCAATGGGAGTTGAAACATCTTGGAAGAAAACAAACCAACAGGGTTTACAGGGGGAGAGCCGGGACAGTTGAAACACTTTAATATATATATAAAAAAAAAAAAAAAAAGGTAATTTACAAAGCGATCGTATTGCACTGAAAGCTAAGACTTGGTCACTAGCAACCTATATGTGTCATCTGTCAAATACAGCTGCATTTTCAGCTTTGAATAAAACCCTTCAGGAATTATTACAGCAAAAGTGGGCCGTGCGTAAAGTTTCATCTGAATAAAAACGTACAGTTTAAGCCATATAAACTTCCCACAACTATAATATTTTACTATATGTCATGAATGGTACTTCCAAGGGGTGTTCATTTAGATGTGAATGTCTCTTTGTCGTCATCCTGAAGCATGTATGAAGCGGTTATTGGAATATCATGCACTGTGGAGGATTCAGCCATTTTAATAGCTAGAACAGTAGGTTTTTCCATTTATATCATGTTTCTATTGTGGAAAAAGTTGTTTCACTGGGTTTTTACGTGGGAAAACTTGACCCCCTAACCTGGCGGGCCCAAATATATATTTTCATCTTTCTAAAAACTGCTTTTCCATGTCTCACCTCCATAAATTATTGTATAAACACAGATATTTGTGCATTTACTTAAAATCCAAGTAGTTCCAGCCAAGTCGGGGACAGTTGAAACAGTTTCATCCGTCCCATATGTAAGCCATTATAGCATGTTTCGCTTTCTAAATAAGCATGCAATATGAAAGTCTGGAATTGTGGACAACACTAAATGGTCTACTGAATAAGCATGCAGTCAAACCTTTAAAGGAAAAAACACAAAAAAAATTTTAACCGCTAATGAAGTTTACTTATGACCATCAAAATTCGGGTATCGGCTGTACCTCATGCCTCAGATAAAATGAAATAACAATAATAATAATAATAATAATAACAATAATCTGTCACCTGGCTGCTTTTGTTGCTCCAGCTGAGCCTCGGGCTGGTCTACCCATAGACGATGATCCGGATCATTCAGAAACGTTTTGCTCTGCCCACAGCTGAGGCAGCGCACGACAGTGAAGCGGGTCCTGCTGTTTCTCCCTAATGACATACGTTAACAAATAGGTTACTGTCAATTTTAAAAATTGAGATTAAAATGCATAAATGAGCTGTTTAGGACATCACTCTAATTAGATTCAGTATGCAATGCGAGGTAGCAGTAGGAACTGGACTGTAAATATAAAATGATCAACCGACTTACTTCGCTGTCTTGTTGAAGCCGTTACGCCAGGGATGAGCAATGAGCAGCACTTCTTACATAATGATCTCTTCACGGATGGGTCTCTGCAATAAAATCCACGATTAACAGATGTTAAAAACCTATTTATGAACAGGTTAGACTAAAAGGATCAGGCTGGTGTTATTGTATGCTTGTAATGGGGGCGGGGGGGGGGGGGCAGTAGCTCAGTCAGTAGGGTCGCCGGTTCAAGTCCCCATACGGACCAAAATACGAAGTGTGGACTGGTGGCTGGTGCTAGTTCACCTCCTGGGCACTGCCAAGGTGCTCTAGAGCAAGCCACCGAACCCCCAACTGCTCGGGGCGCCTTTCCATGGGCAGCCACCTCACCCCTCTCCCCCCTCACTCTGACATCTCTCCATTTAGTGCATGTTTTGGTATTGAACATGTGTGTAATTCAGGCCTGTGTAATAACAGAGTGTAAATTGTAATTACCCGTTGCTAAAGTATACATTATTATTGTATATATTATTTGTTTTTTTGGTGCTGCTCATCCCCAAGCCCATTATTATGGTATACATTATTATTTTCTTGTTGCTGCTCATCCCCAAGCCCATTATTATGGTATACATTATTATTTTCTTGTTGCTGCTCATCCCAAAGCCCACTGGTTCCTACTGAAGATGTATATCTCTTACAATGGTTCACAAAAATGTTTCAGTATTTAAAATGGCTCAGCAAATTCTTATTTTATTTTTTTAGATTGGCTTGTGTGCTATAATAGTAGTAGGACGGTGTTTCCGGGATTGACTCCAAATAAATATTTCCCCGAGTGACAGGGAAACAAAAGGGACCCAAATAAAGTCAACACTCGGGGTCGAGGCAAGATGGCGGTCTGAGCAGTTGCGGTTTTCCGAGCTCATCACAAGTAGTCCCAAAATATGGTTAAAAGTTGTTGAATGTCCACTCTGAAGTTTGGAAATGGATTCGAAACGTGTTATTAAACCTGCAACACTTAAAATGGATCCCAAAGGAAGGAAATCCTCGCCTAACGTCGAAAAATCTGAAAACGTGCGTGAAGAGGAGCACGACTATGCTATGGATGTAGCTATGCTAAATAAAAGGGACCGCTCTGGTATTGATTCCGCGCCGTCAACACCCACCAAGCAACCCATGGAAAAGAAGACCAAGTCCACTGAAGTCGGTGAGAGTGATAATGTTTCTAACAAGACTATTTTGGAGGCGATACTTGCCCTGGAAAAGAGATTTGAAGTGCAGCTTGCCGACTTAAGTGAGCGAACGAAACAAAGCAGTGCCATGATTGCTAGCTTAGCGAAGACAGTTCAGTTCAACACGGAGGTACTGACTGAATGTAAAAAGAAAGTTGAAGATTTGGAGAAAGAAAATGTCCACCTCTGCAAAGAGAACAATGAGCTTAAGGAGAGAGTCAAAGAACAAGAAAGGTACAGGATGAGGTGGTGCCTCCGTATCAAAGGTTTGGAAGAGAATAAAGACGAAGATATCCGTACGAAGGTCACCCAAATCCTGGTCATGATTGCCCCAGATATGGGGTCGAAGCTGGAAGAAGCAGTGGACATTGTCCACAGGGTCGGAAGAAAGATTGACAACAAGATTAGGCATATTATGGTTCTCTTTACTAAAAGATGGGTGAAGGAAGAAATCTGGCGGCGGACCAAGAACTCTTCGGTCTGCAAAGAGAAAGGCATTCGTTTTGCCGAGGTTTTGCCACGGGAGGATTGGGAAGAAAGACGGAGGTTGTGGCCTCTAATTGAACAAGCGAGGCGGTCCGGAAGCTTGCTTTCTTCCGTGGGCCACATGGATACATCGACGGACGGCGGATTGAAGACGACAGGTGAAGTTAATGGGACACGGTCTGTTCATAAAGTAGTGGAAGTTTTGGAGGGACGAATCTTTCCCCAAAGCCTACGGTTTTTTCTTATCTGAGTGGGTTAACAACTGTTATACAAAGAGTTTTATTTCTGTTTTCTTCTTTTTGGGGTTCATGGTTAATGAGAAAATCTGTTTCGGTTCTTGAATGTTAGGGGCTTGAAAGACATTGTTAAAAGAAAAGCACTCTTTTTGTTTTGTAAAGGGCAAAAATCTCACTGTTTGTTTTTACAAGAAACTCATTCTTCTGAAGCTGATGCAGCCTTTTGGTCTAATCAATGGGGAGACAAAATTTATTTAGTCATGGTTCTAACCACTCTGGAGGTGTGGCGGTATGCTTCAACAAGTTCCCTGGAGAAATATTGACTCATCGAGTTGACGGAAATGGACATTACTTATCGGTGGTTATGAAGATGGAAAATGTACTCTTTATAATAACCATGTTTATGGGTATAATAATGACGGTCAAACAAATTACTGATGGATAATATCACAAATGTGATTTCAGAGTTAAAAATGTTGTACCCTACTGATAACGTGTTAGTAGGAGGTGACTGGAACATGGCTCCAGATGAATGGGAAGATAGATTGCCTCCTAGATTAAGGAAAGCAAAGCAGAATGACATCATAGCAAGTTTTATGACAGACAACAATTGAATGATGCTTGGAGAATTCTCAATCCTGGGATTAAAACATTTCATGGTTTAGGCCAAAGGAGAAAGTAAATCTAGGATTGATTATTGGCTGGTAAGTGATAACGTTATGGCATATGTTAAACAAACTCAAATTTCTAAAGCACCGCTTTCTGATCATTGTTCATAGATCTAGTTTTGGAACCCAAAGTGAGAGTCCCCAGAAACAAAGGATATTGGAAGTTTAATTCTAAGATGTTACAAAATGAGAATATTGCATGAAGGTCAGGGATATTATAAGAGATGTTGAAAAAGATATTTTAATTGAAGGTTATATTGGTAAGTGGGAATTACTAAATATAAGATTAGAGAGTTCACAATAAACTATTGTAAGAATCTAAATATGAAAAAGAGACAATATGAAAGTCATTTGTTGGGGGAAATTAGCCAGTGTTGTAGTAATTTGGACCTAAATTGTCAAGAGAAAAACAAATTAATGGAGTTACAAATCAAGTTAGACGAGCTATATATGAAAGAGCACAAGGGGCCTTTGTAAGGTCTAGAGCCAAATGGATCGAGGCAGTGAAAAGAACTCTTCATATTTTAGTAATTTGGAAAAAAACAGACAGCAACGAAACTCAATTACTAGTTTGATGATAAATGGATTGAAAACAAGGATTTTAGAAGTATAGAAAAAGAAGTTTTCTCTTTTTTCTCTGAATTATACTCCTCAAATTATCTGATACAGAAGCTGATTATTTGTTTGATAAAATCAAGAATGTTATCCCATGCATTGATGATTCCTTAAAGATATTTGCGAGTCAGAGCTGAGTATTGAGGAGTTGGATTTAGTTATTCTCAAGATGAAGTTGAACAAATCTCCAGGGACAGATGGTCTCACAACAAATTTCTATCAATTCTTTTGGAATGATGTGAGAAATTTGTTGTTTAAAGCTTTACTGGAATGTATAGAGAAGAAAGAACTGACGTCTTCTATGAAACAAGGTCTTATCACTTTGATTCCCAAATCCGGTAAAGACAAGAGGGTTTAGATAATTTGAGACCAATTACACTGTTGAATACTGATTACAAGTTACTATCTGGACTTGTTGCTAATAGACTAAAGGAAGGTGTGTCGTCCATATTGGTGAGACTCAGTCAGGCTTTTTGAAAGGAAGGTCAATTCACAACAACATAAGACTTGTTTTAGATTACTGGAGTACAGTGACATGATTCATGATGGTGGGTTTATTTTATTCTTGGACTTTTACAAAGCATTCGATTCTGTTGAACATCCCTTCATCTTGAAAAACTTTGCATCATTTTGGATTTGGGGAAAATTTTAGAAATATAATGGGATGCTATATAACGATATTAATAGTTCTGTAGCTTTAGGGCATGGCACCTGTCCCCGATTTGAGATTAAGAAGGGAATTCGTCAGGGTTGCAGTAGCTCTCCACTTTTATTCATAATGGTAGCAGAAATGCTGTCCATTCTGATCCAGAACAGCTGCATTGAAGGGTTAGTTGTGAATGACAGACAAATACCATAAGTCAATTGGCTGACGACACAACTTTATTTCTTAAAAATGAAACTCAAAATTCCCGTAGCCTTACAAATCATTGACCAGTTTTCAAGAGCTTCAGGCTTACAATTGAATTTAAATAAGTGTGAAATTTTATCATTACATGATTATCCCTTGCAACCTTTGTTTAACATAGAAGTCAAGTCACAAGTTAAATACTTGGGGATTGTTATTTCCAAGAATAAAATAATTTCAGACAAAATGAATATATGGAACAATATAGACAAGTGTAAATTAATCCTAAATAGGGGCTGCAGAGAGATTTAACATCTTCGGGAGAGTCTTATTATCCAAAATGGACAGTTTATCCAGACTTATTTACCCGGCCTTCACTTACCCATCTCTACAAATATGATCAAAGCCATGAACAAGGTCAACTTTAATTTTGTATGGAGAAACAAATGTCAATACATAGGAAAATTGACATGGTTAAAAATTATGAAGATGGAGGTGCGAATGCTATTGATTTTGATATAATGAATGGTGTCTTAAAATTGAAATGGTTAAAATCTTTTATCAATAATGAGCAATCCTTTGGTTTAGTGTTTCCAATCTAATATTTTCCAAGATGGGAGGAATAGACTTTCTTCTGCGATGTGACTTTGAATGCAGTTCTCTAACCAATCAAACTTTCCGCTTTCCATCAGCAGGTTCTTCTCTATTGGAAGTTGATCTATAAACATAATTTTACACCTCACAATACCCCAGTTTGGAATAATAGGTACATATTGGTAGGCAGAAAATCTGTGTACAAGGAGGAATGGAATTCCAGAGGAATCTGGGCAATTGCTCATTTTATGGACAGTAATGGGGTCTTGTTACAGCACGAGGAGTTTTGTGAGAAGTATCAACTCCAATGCAATGCCAAGTGGTATGATAGATGGATGAAAGCTATACCAATGTCTCTGAAATCAATGGTGAGAGAGGACATTAAATACTCCGGGGTTTCTCCTGGTCTGAGGCAGCTCTGCTTAGAGGGAATTCTTTTCTGTGATTATAAATGTACCAACAAAGTTATCAGAAATATTCTGTTAAGGAAATTCTATCCTAATCCGGTAAGAAGAAAATATATGTTGAAAGACTTTGGTGATGGAGAGGTTAAGAAAATAAGGAAAAGCTATATCTCATTCCCACTTCTTCCGAAGGTGAAGAGGTCAACTTTAAGATTTTAAATGGAATTTACCCTACAAACGAATTCTTAAGACTAAGATTCAATTTGATACAAATAACTGTGTTTTTTGTGAAGGGAAATTGAGAAGCTAGAACACGTTTTCTTTCTGTGTGAGTCAGTGCAACCCTTCTGGAAAGATCTGCGGAGCTGGTTCCAGACCAGGGGAATTCTGATTCCTCCTCTGACTGTGATGAATATAAGTTTGGTGTTTTTGTTGAAGACAAGAAGGTAGACTTCGTTCTCAACAACTTGTTACTTTTAGGGAAACATTTTATACATAAATGCAGATATTTTAAGACCAAACCCTCCTGAGTCACTGGAAGAATGAGCTAAACCTCATGTATAAGTCTTTAAAACGGTTAAGATTGGAAAAGCCCTTGATTTGGTTTATCTACTTGAAAGTTTTGATTTAATTTGAGATAGCCCCCGTTATTATTTGTTTTGTCATTTATTTATTTATTATTTATTATTATTTATTTATTTATTTTTATTGTTTTATTTATTTTATTTTTTTTTTTTTTTTTTTTCTCTCATTCTTTCCTCTGAATTTTAATTTGATATGTACATGCTTTTATGTTTTGACTTGTTCGACCCGAGGCAAATGTTGTTTTTGAAAGTGGTCAGATTTTTCTACTGCCTTGTTGTTTGTATATTTGTATTTTGAATGAATAAAAAAAAAAAAAAAAAAAAAAAAGTCAACACTCGGAAGTGACAGCGCTTTGCTGTAATGGGCCTTCAAATAAATTCATACAGACGAAAGAAACAACTATATCACATCGAAATAAAATTAACTTACTGTCTGAGAACTAAACGCCTTGCAATGGTCCTCTGTGTGAAGCAGTAGAAACGAGCCAGCTCCACATTTTCCGGGTTTGGGCTAAAACACAATGTGCTGCCTGTAAAAAGTTAAACCGGTGGAGTGAAGTCATTACATGGCTGCTCAGCAAAGTAGTTAGCATGCTATGCTAGCATGTCGGCCACTGCCGATGCTACCATGACAGCGCTGTCTTTATCATATTTATTTCCTACCTGGTAAAGATAGTTCAGTCTTTGATAAGCGTCTTTGTCTTTCAGTTGGAGTGCCATTACACACAGAGGTAAAGATACAGTAGCAGTTTCTTTACAGTCGCTTGTGAGCTACAGCCGCAGTGGCGCCTGACCTCAGCAGGCAGCGGTTCTTTTTTATGCAGGCTGGTAGGGGAGGGTTCCTGATCGCTGATTGGCTCGCCCTGACAATAGGCTCGTTCGAGATGAGCCAGGTCTGCGCAGAATCGATCACCGGCGATCGGCGCCCGTTGCATGCGGTTAGATTTGTGTCCGACTTGATCCGACTCGCTCTGACGTCATGCACACGTGGGCAACGGAAATCTCACGAGAGCAAGGCGGACGCAGTTCTGGGACGCAGGCGGCGCAGTTGCTTTTCCCCGACTGCAAGAGCCAGCGGACCCAGGACCCAGGCGGACCCAGAGCATGCTGGGAAACGCCGGCTTCTCAGCTGATTTAACACCTGATTGGTTTACAACATGATGACGTTTTATATAAACTTTTTACTGTTTTTGAATCGGAAGGATTTTAATTGCTATTTGTCTGATTTAAAGACTTATTCTGTACATAACACATGTTGTGGCTGATAGTTAAGTTTAGAAGTCAGAGAGACTAAACCCGTTCAGATCACGGATCATCTACAGTGTGTTGTTCATTAAAATCAGCAACAGGTCGCATGTAGAGCACTTTGACAGCTACTCTGTCATAATTAAAACAACTGGAGACTGTGTACCAGCTGGTATGTGGGTCTGATTATATTTTATTAAATCGGAATCGCACCACCGTGTTTTCATCACTTCCTGTCCAGCCTGAAGGCGGCTGGAATCGGCTGGAAACTGTCCGACTTTACCGCAGCTTTCTGTCACCGCCCCCCGCTGCTGCCGCCTGCTCTCGTCCACTCTACAGGCGAGGCGCAGTTCATCTCGAACGAGCCTACTATCCCACACTTAACCACGTCAAAAAACTGTGACCTTGCTGTGCGCAACACAGCTGACCCAATTAGGCCACATTTAAATAAACTTGTACGCCTCCAGTATCACACGCTGGTCAACCAATGAAATGGCTCCAACAATGCCTATATAATACACCAGTTTGCTTACTTTTCAGATACAGTGCTTTAACGGTGAAGTGTTATAGTCACAAGTCGATCGGAGTGTCCCGCAGGCTGCCATCACGTTAATTATTACAGATTGGCTGTTGATCATGTTACAGTTTTATTTAGATATAAAGTTACACTTGTTTGAGAGTGTGGTGGTGTGTTGACTGACAGTAGTTTAAGCTGTCATTGATTACATTGCACATTACATGGTTGTGCTCTGTGAAAAACAGGTTATAGTTACATTATTCCTTATACCTATGCAGTTTTATAAGCAGCCTGGATCAAATGCAGCAGGTGAGACAACATTAGTTCCTCTGCGCATGGAGAGGAATCAGTCACCACACCTGCTATGGTCTCTAAACCAGCGTGAGGGTGAAGATCCCTACCAGGTTTGTAGTATAAACAAATCTCAAGGTTTGTGTCACAAGACTCAAAGGGCCTAGTTGAAATGACACACAGTGCATGAACTAAAGCTATCGGGGGGCGTGTGGGAGCATTGAGCTGACCCACCAACATTTGCATTTATCTTATGGTATTAAATTAGCTTAATTATACTTTAGACTTGGAACACCCATTAAATTAGGGCCCATGACTGTATTTACAACACACATAGATCTGTGCCGGTATTTAGCAAGCTTCTCAAAGTGCCATTTTAGTCTTAAGTGCTGAGAATTTATAAAATGTACTCCTACTTTCAAACTTAAGTATAAAGGCGAGCTAAGAATCACTCTTACTCTCCCTTTTATTTAAGACCGCTCCGGAGGTCTCTCAGGTGGTTAGGAGCTGCCAGTAGGGGCTTGTGATGGACTGTGGAGACAGAGACATGTGCAGATATTTCAGGAGAGGAAGAATGTTTCTAAATGATTTGAAGTAGCGTACTTAATTAGACAGGGTCAGACATGTATAATCTTTGTCAGCAAGTTAGTGAGGGATGTCATCTCACTACTGACTTTATGAAGCAATGCGTTTTCAGCTACATTGAAGGGACATCAATAGTCCAAATTGTCATGGAAACAATTATGCCACTTACAGCTCCACACTGTCATGCGTTTGATCGAGATTCCCAACAACACCCTGTAATCCGATGCAAATAGCCTGCTTCGCAGAAGCAGTAGGTGCGATTGATGGCACTAATATAAAGATCAACTTTTTATCTTTCATTTCCATTAGCCTATGTAGATTTTGTATTCTCTTAAATATTCTTATTGTCAAATGTCTGTTGAATGTTAACTCCTATTAGGTATTTCACCATTCAATGTGAATTTATCTGAGAATATTCTTAAATAAGGAGATCTATTCAGTGATTGGTCCTTGTCTACATCGTCCTCCAAAATCCTGTTTGCGGCACAGCAAAGTGTCGTAAATCAGCACTAAGACTGACACTTAAGATTTAGTCCTACAATTCACTCAAATTGGGACTATGATGTTGATAACTTATAAGCACATCTTTGAGCACTTTTTTTTTTTTTTTTACAATTAAGTCAACTCTTAGCAGTGTTCTTATGAGTAATTCTGAGATGCTTGATAATTTTTAAAGCATTACATGTCCAAGAGTAAGTATGTTGAAAATGCATTAAGAAGTGATTCTTATGAAATGTATTGATAAAGTTTTGGACTAAGGCCATTATTAAGATGATGTCCAACATACTGTGTCAAACAAAACACTAGGCTTGCAAGTAATGATCATTATTATTATAAAATGTCATTATTTATTCCCTAAGCCCAAGATGACATCCTGAAATGTTTTGTTTTGTCTACAGCCTAAAGATACTCACTTACTGTCATGGCAAAAGAAAGAAACCAACATTTAAAAGAAATCACATTTTTAATAAGCTGGAAACAGAGAATTTTCTTAAAAAAATGACTCAAACACAAATCATTCACAATTAATTAATCATTGCAGCACTATTACAAAAGCACAATGATTAATGTTTAAGTTTGTTTAACCATTTGTTAAATTAGTCCTTAAATTTCACTAGACGTGCACATTTTTGTTCCTGCAATTAGAATTAAGGGTTATCAGTGATTGTTTGAAAAAGATCTACCTGAACAGGGCAAGCGTTAAAGTATTTTCCCCCACGGTCTGTCTATCCTTCTTTATCGACAACATGACCCTCAATTGACAGTTACATACTTCTTAAATTGATTGCAAATCTCTTTTAGGTTGACATGGACTATGGCATTGACTGGGGAAGTCCACATGGTCACCACCTGAAGGAGTGTGCCAGTGCCCGAGGTTCAGGTTCCACGGCCCTTGACTGAAGTGGAATTGCCAAAGACTGCCAGATCCACAAGGACCTTTTCCAATGTTCTGAATGTTTACAGTGAAGCAATACCACACTGACAGACATGGAGATTTTGAGAGATAATTGTAAAAGTATGTTGACTAGTAATGTTCAGACATTAAGTGAAGTTAATTGCTGATTGCTAACATTTGGTGCAAATGACCATAACTAATGGCACATTTGATTTGTATGTGTTCCAAAACCATAGCTGAATAGAAGGGTCTTAAAGAATAGAAGGGTCATATTGCTTAAATTATGTTACTCACATTTGAAATTGTCTTACCAATTTATGATGACTAAGTGTGTTGAGCTTCAAAAAAAGAACTTAAGTCAGTTATTCATTTGCCGAATGTTTTTATTAACAATCATGCCTTGGAGCATGCATGCACAAGCAAGGTGCCTCACACAGAGTGGTCTGGTATCCATCAAAACATTTAGTTAACAACGCTGAATCAAAAACATGCACATCAAATGTTGGGGGTTCTGGGATTAACAAGTTTCTGTCTTAACCTATGAATATTGTGACGCATACAACTAAATGAAGAGAATGATTTGTCTGTGTCTCTACCAGTGCTTTGAACAAATACAACTAAATGAGATCTGAACCTTTGTCTCCATCGGTGCTCAAATCTGACAGATTGATGTGTCTGTATCAGTGCTCAAACCGAATCCAGAGTAGGAGGAGGATATGCTTGCCATCAGGTCATGAAAAAAGTTTTCATAGTTTGTTGTATTCTTTGACAGCTTCAGAGTCAAAAAACAAGTTGATGACTGTGGTAGGGCACAATTGATGATTTCCACCTCCAAGTTTGAGGAAACAACACCCCAACCAGTCCAGAATGTGAGCAAAGTCTTCAGGACTTCCGGAGTACCTTACAAAAATACACACGGGAAACAAATTCGATACACACACACTGACACTCAAACACTACATAGAGCGAGTCTTACTCCAGAACAAAGGCAACGTACCATCCTCTATAAATTTCCGGAGGAAGGTCATTACTCTGCAATGGTCCTCCAGGCTGACGATGCCCTCATCGATGTCCTCGTCCCTTGGCCAGTTGGTATTGTCCAGAATCATCTACCAAACATTTAATAAATTAGTTACTTATATGAAAATATGTTTCTATACCCAGATAGATTTTGACAGATACCTTATAAACTAAGATGCAACATGCACATAAATGGAAAAAAAGTCATTAAACATAAAAAATGTATTTGCATTACTTGTGGCGTGATCTCTGCATTGCAGGCCATTGGGAATAGGACTTGCACAGCATCTGGCCTGGAGCTAAAAAACTCCCAGATACCCGTGTCTTTCAGGCCTCGTCGGATTTGTTTAACCTGCTGGGTCGTCCGTCCAAGAACCTGTAAAATTAAACAAAATCAGTGGGGTCTACTAGGATACATTTACATGCTTAATATTCCAAAACTCATGGAACTATTCATCCATAGTCTGAAACAATGTTAGGGCTCCTTTTGACTCCCCTACTGACTAGCTCAGTGCTACTCCCTCTGGTTTGTACTTTGGGCTTTAACTGAAAAAAGCATGCTATTGTCTTTTAAGAACAGGCCAAATTACAAAGACCATAATCATAGATAGCTTACAGCATGGAGCAGTATTTCTCCCTCAGCCACCACCTGTTGTTCAGTGTGACACCAGGCAGGTCCCAGGACAGTGTCACAGAGAGAATCTGGGATTTGTCTTCTTCTGACAGGTCCCTGGTTCTTTCCAACTGATCAGTGACATCAGCACAGAAGAGCCAAATACAATATTTGTAATATAGGCAATCAAAAAGTAGGTTCTTGGCAATACACTTTTACAACAATTTGATAATAGTGCAGTTTGGAAACACTACATTATATAAATAAAACATGTTACTCCAGACCAGTGCCAAGACATCCCGGACATCCTGATCCACACAGTCTGGCAGGGATATGGTTGCCATCTCTGGACTGCCGCCAAAAAAGTACATGGATGATTGCTGTGTTAGGCCAGTGAGACATGGGCCTCCATTCAAGAATGAATGACCAACCATCTTCCTGCAGTCACAAGTAAATCACCCTCCAGGAGCTCTTGACTTGTTGAGGGAATAAGGTGGTCACTCTCTCCCTCGAAGAGAAGCACTCTCCCTTCAGAGGAGAAACTGTCAAATAACAGACACAGACATTTTTCTGTATGCATAACAAATATAGTGTGACATACCTTTTTTTCATCCAGAGGGAAACCACTCTGGACAGTTCCCATCACAGTGGACAGCACATGCCGTTTTATGCCTTCACCAATAGCAGAGTCACCTAAGTCAAAAATGTGCTTTTATTATAAGTTACACCACAGGTTTTTGGAAAAACTACACCATCTAAGTCACAGCTACACAAATCTAACATAATAAATTCACATACGTATGTATTTGCAGGAATAGTAAAAAACTTTCACCAATCAATCTGCAAGTTAGGGGCCTTGCCCACTCCACCCTGGGCCTCTTGTGTAATGAGATGATCGCTCTGTGTCTCTCTTCTTCAGAGTCCATGAGACTCAGGGTGAATGTGAGGGGCTACATATGTTGTTTGTTTTCAAGAGCTGCCTGTGTGAAAAGCTGGGCTGCTTTCTCTGGGTCCGGTTGTGTAACCCAAGCTTAAAAAAAGGGTAAATTACATTAGGAAACAGTAACTGAACCTTTAAGATTATGCATGTACATTGACTCGCTCAATTTAAAACACACAGTACATACATGAATCTTTGATTATCCTTTTAAAAGCAGCTCTGTGATGTTATGAAGATGCAGCATGGAGAAACCTGAACATATGGTACAAGTTCTTATAATTTGCAATACTATGCTTTATAGCAACACACAATCAGTAGTGACCTCTGTAGGTGGGATTCCAGGACCAGGTGCAATTCCTGTTGCTACTGATATAGAATGACAACGAATTACTAAGTGACATGACGTGTGTTCAAGGGTGGTCTCAAATCTCATACTTAAACAATTTCATAACATGCAGGGGGGGGGGGGGGTAACTAAAACATGCAGGACCAATGATTTTAATGACTAGCTCTACCATGCCTTATAGCAATGTACTTACCATCAATGGTGGCCTCTGTGGGTGAGTTTCCAGTGGCACTTGCTGCTCCTGCTGAGATGGAATGACATAAATTAGCATGTGAAAAAAAAACTATGTGACAAACCAACTACAGTGGTAGCATTCAGAATATTTCAAGAACCAAATAGTTTTTGCATTTTCACATGAAATATTTCAACTTCCAAAACAAATAAAGAACATAAAACGTCACTACTCTTTAAAAGTACAGAAACTCTACCCTCATCCACATCTAGTCCTGGGTCATGAGAGGCTGATGCTGAGGCAGAGGCACTGGCTGTCCCTGTCCCACTTTCCCTCTCCTTGTTTTGGGTCCTGTCACCCTGTAACTCACTTAAGGGGAATCATTATATCATCAGTTAGTCAGTAATGGTCATAAACACATGGCAATATAGCCATGCACAAATGCCATGCCTTTCGTTACCTAATAAGTCATATATGCAATTACCATATCTGTTCTGGAATTTGGTCACAATTCTGTTACAACACTAGTATCTGGATAAAATACCACATCTCCGTTAGTGTGTAATGAATTTGAACTAATGTATTAAATATTAAATATGTATAGTAAATGGTTTAATTCCACCTTTCTAATTTCTCTTAACAGCAGAGTAGGCCATCTTGGAGCCATAAGCAAAATAAAGCTTAATTTTAAGTAGCTACAAGTATACATGCAAAAAGAATCCCAGCCTTTTCTTCACACTCTGGTCACGCACTGAATGAGTGCATGGGCATGTAAGCCATGCTATCATTTTATGATAGGAAATACCGCTCTCTTCATTGTTGTGTTGCTTGTGGAGTAGGGGTTCAGTCAATGGAATATTGCAATATCTCCCCAACCTAATAAAATAGAACCACTTTTATAAAACAAATAATCTAGCTTTTCACTGATAAAGTTGGTCATACAATCACTTGCAAAAACAACATCTGGCCTGAATAGATCATCATTAACTGCTGGAAAAACAAAGCTTTTTAGCTGATGTACAAACATCCCCATTAGGACTATTGTGTTCCCTTAAGGGGGAAAATGGAAATTCCTCTCCACACAGAACACATGGTGTTAAGGGTCCAGTGTCTGAAGGTCTACCAATTATTTCCTACAAGTGCAAAAAAAATAACACAAATTAATGCATTTATGTAACTCCATCTATAAATCTGAAGACTAAACAGCAACACCATGGTTCACAGGATTCTTTAACAATTGCAATCATTGAGAAATCAAGCATTACCTGTTCTGTGCTGACATTACACTGAAGGGGGCGGATGTATAATGTGGTATGGTGGATGAGGAGAACAGGAACCTTCAAGTATTGAGCTGTGTAGCCTCATTTGGACAAGAGGTATTGTCAAGTCAGTGACAACAATGTTTTTGGATTTAAAAGTATTTATTTCGCAATAAAAGTAACAAAATATGAGATAAATAGGATATTTCTGGCTCAGAAAAAAAAACACTTTCTACAGAAATACAAACTATACAGAAGGTATTTTCAAAGAATATTGAAGGTATTCATACACACAAGTACTTTTTAACGTTAGTGGGAGGAACTGGATCACCCAGATTAAACCCAAGCAGACACAGCGGGAATGTGCAAAGTCCTGAAAGACAGAAACCAGCTGTCTGATGACTTTACACTGCACCTTCCCACTGTACTTCAGCTTGGTAATGTGTGTGGTGTGGTGGGTGTGTGTGTGGTGTCAGTTTTCACTCCTCATCCTCTTCTTGTTTTCACAAAGGGGATTTGGAGTGATAGGGTGCTTAGCAGAGGGAGCAGATGTGTAGCGCAGAAAGTAAAGTATGTTGGAGGTGAACAGCTTTACTCCTGGCTTGTTAAAGGAGAATTCAGTCAATTCAACACGTAGCTCTGTTGTTTGAACATTAGGTCTGTCAGTAGAGACAAAAATGAAACCAATCGGTGTTGTCTACACTTGTATCCTCCTGCTGGAGTTCGCACCCAACAGGTTGCTAAAAAAACAAGAAAAATATAACCAGAATATAGACAAAGACGCAGCACCAAAATAAACCTTTCACATATTTAGAATTCAGGAAGTCTCACATCGATGAGGCTTCTTTGTTTTTCAGAAGAAGCTGTCTGCTGTTGTTCTTCATGGACATTCCACCTCTTGGTGTCTCAGAGTCTCCACCTCTGGCTGGGTGAGGACTCTTCATGAACATCTTCCACATCTTGGTGTCTCAGAGTTTCCACCTCTGGCTGGGTGAGGACCTCTTCATGGACATCTCCACCTTGGTGTCTCAGAGTCTCCACCTCTGGTGGGTGAGGATCTCTTCATGGACATCTTCACCTCTTGGTGTCCCGGAGTCTGGATTGTTGGAACTCATTGTACCAGTTGCTGACGGCTGCACGGAATGGCAAAGAGCTTCTTTAGGTCTCTTTTAACATCCTTATGTCTGGGTGGTGCTGTCATCAGGTATTCTTTGACAGAGTAGGCAATACATCTTTCCAGTGCTGGATCTTTTAGACGCATGGAGAACATTACCTTGTCTGCACCGCCGCATTTCTTGCACAAGTTCTGGAAAACGGCCTTGTCAAGGTTTTTAGTTGTTTTTTGGGTAGTATCAAAATCTACATCCTTGACGTCGGCCCATGTTCTATTCAACAGATGGTAAACGTAGTCCTCTGGGTTTCCAATGGACCAGTTCACTTTTGTTTTCCTGTATATCCGAGAAACCAGCTTCTCTGTGAATATCTGGATGAATGCTTTCCTACTTTCTACCTGTGCTACTGCATCCGGTGCAGTACGGCACATGTCTCCTCACATACCGAGCTAGGAGCTGGAGAAGTTGCCACAGGCTTCTCTGCAATGTTGACCATTGGTAGCTGCGGTGCTGCCAGTGACTCTTCTTTTAATATTTTGTGTGTTACCCTATCAGCGTGGCTGCCGATCTGAGTTTTCAGCCACCACCCAATCAATCCCATGAAATTCCACACTTTGTTTCGAATTTCAGCAAACATGTCAGCAGTGAATCCGGAACAACCACATCACTGCATGACTTCCCTCTCATTGGTTCTGGGATCAAATTGGGCTCGATTCCACGTGTGATGTCCCTATAGAGGAGATCGGTAAATTTCTCTGTGAATGTCATGCTTTTCCGGGGGTCATATTCTCGAACTTCTGAATCACATTAACCACATCCATGCTGTGATTTGTGATTATCCTCAGTCTGAAGCAGAGAGAGTCAAATTTCTCTATGGATGTCTGTCTTGAGTGCTCGCTTTCAGCGTTTGATTGCTTTTGGAATTTGGCCTTAAGCTCCTCTAATATACGATAATACCAAGCTTTGGCCAAGCG